>NW_014577831.1:58020-63626 GCF_000485595.1 Priapulus caudatus
TGGAACACGGTTAAAAAGGGCGACGTCGCGTTTGAAAAGGGCGACGTCGTGGTTGAAAAAGGGCGACGTCGCGTTTAAAAAAGGACGACTTCGCGTTTGAAAAGGGCGACGTCGTGGTTGAAAAAGGGCGACGTCGCGTTTAAAAAAGGACGACTTCGCGTTTGAAAAGGGCGACGTCGTGGTTGAAAAAGGGCGACGTCGCGTTTAAAAAAGGACGACTTCGCGTTTGAAAAGGGCGACGTCGTGGTTGAAAAAGGGCGACGTCGCGTTTGAAAAAGAGCGACGTCGCGTTTGAAAAAGGGCGACGTCGTGTTTGAAAAAGGGCGACGTCGCGTTTGAAAATGCGCGACGTCGTGTTTGACAAGGGCGACGTCGCGTTTGAAAAAGAGCGACGTCGTGTTTGAAAAAGGGCGACGTCGTGGTTGAAGAAGGAATAAAAAACACGACGCGATTGCAATTATGGAACAGAAATGTGCGACGTCGTGCGTGACGTCGCACATTTGAATCGCACGACGCGCGATGGCAATTTTGGAACACCATACGCTTCGCACTACTATTATACTCTAACAGGTTCGAACGGTTTTCTCCTTTACTTCTCATCATATCGTTTCCTGTATGAGAGGTCCATAAAGCTTCATGCGCTTTGAAGAGATGCAACAGTTTTGCTTAATCCTCTTCACAAGTGTAAGCAATGATGCAAGCTTCATGCCGGAATATTGATAGGTTTACTCGGACTTAAACAACTAATACTCTCTGTAGGCACTTCTCATCGTTCTATGGTTTATTAATCGGATTACGTTATAAGTGTATTCAAGGTATCAGGCGTAGGTTGCTGTGGGTTCTACTTCTAAGCCCCCCCCCCCGATGTTATTAAGTACATGTTCTCTATAATGTCGTGATTCTTGGGGGGAGGAGTTTCCAACCAGGATTAGACATTCAGTCATGCGTGAGGGGTACCGCAGCCTTACTATTCAAGTGATTACGTCACCGTAAATAGTAAAAGTAAAAAAAACATTTCCACTTCTTCACAAAATGCAAGTAATTATGTTTACTTTTTATGGTTAAATTGCTGCATTGTACTACCTATTTTACTATATTGTTTGATGTAAACATACACTCGTGACTCATACATAGCCTATAGCAAGCAATTAATGTCAGGATCATAATATCAAAATTGTCCAGGTTTTTTGGAATTTTAACTAGTTTAGAAACAATCTTAATTATCATGTAAAAATTTGATGATACATTTAGTCCCGTTAGTACTAACTTTTATACTAAAAAAATGGCAACACAATTTTTTTACAAATATACACCATGAAAAATTCGTGACGTAGTCATCTTAGTCAGTAGATAGGGAAATCACCCCTAGAAGACGCACATTGGCTAAAATGCTAAAGCCTGACGCGTCATTACAAAACAGACATCATTTTAAAACACTAGCAGATTATCGGCTCTAACGAACAACAAGTATATCTCCATATTATCATATATATTATAATCCATAAATTGTTTACATATATATCCACATTATTATCACTATATATCACCATCACTATCTCTCTCTCTCTCTCTCTCTCTCATCTCTCTCCTCTCTCTCTATATACTTTATTATATACTATATATAAGCATATATATATAATATATATTATATATATATATATACTATATATTTAGACTATGAACTCGATATATGGAACACGCAGTAAGTAGCCTACCTAACCGCATTCCCGCCAAGTCTACCCGACCTCACTCCACACGCAAAATTAGCGGAGCTTGTCGCCACCGGCTTAATAATTTAGCGAACCTAAAAAAAAATCCACTGAATAACCAATGGGAATATTTGCGGTTTTCTGGCGTCTTATCCTGTCCTTCTGCCCCGTCTATATGAATGGTTGCTAGCAGTTGTCCAGAGCGAGGCATAACTAGCGTGCGTGGAGCGCACTAAACCACGAGCAGACCGAAGTAATTAACAGAGATCGCTCCGGCAATCCGTAGCGCACGAGCATACCTCTCGCGGCTGTCTTTGCCGCCTGCTCGTTCGCCCAAGCCGCGCATGGAAACGCAGCCGAGGAGAGAAGTAGCAAGATGAGGAGCACCAAGGTCAGACCCAACTGTGAGTAACAAGGTAGACAATATGTGATTAACAAGGTAGACAATGCTGCAGTAGACAACGGTAGACAATGTGAGTAGACAAGGTAGACAATGTGAGTAGACAAGGTAGACAATGTGAGTAGACAACGTGTAACAATGTGAGTAGACAAAGCCTGAGTAGAGAGAAGTTAGGTAAGGTGATTAGATAAGCATAGACAAGGTAGCAATGCTGAAAGTACGGACAAGCCGCGAGATAGAGAGAAGTATCCGACGGCGACCGGCCCACGCGTTCAGCAACTACGGTATTAGATAAGGTAAGACAACGTAGACAATGCTGAGTAGACAACCGTGTAGACATAGAGAGAAGTACTGTAAGGTGATTAATTAAGCGTAGACAAGGTAGACAATGTGATAGGACAACGGTGAGTAGAAAAGTACGGATAAGGTGATTAAGATAAAGTAGACAAGGTATGCATTGCGTAGCGTGTGCAGCATGGCAGGCAGTGCATACTATCAAGACGCTTCCATAATTATAGACACTCATTATTATACATGTATATACGTCCTATATATATATTAACACACACACACACACACCACACACACACACACACACACACACACACACACACACAACACACACACACACGCACGCGACACACCACACACGACACACATACAGCCACACCATCACACACAACACCAACACACCACTCACGCACACCACACACACACACACCACACCACACACACACACAACCACACCACACACACACACATACACTCTCTCTCTCTCTCTCTCACACACATACACTCCTCTCTCTCTCTCTCTCTCTCTCTCTCTCTCTCTCTCTCTCTTTCTCTCACAAAAACCACACACGATCGACGTAGAAATAGACTACCCCCTAGCTTTCAACAAAAACACAACGAAAATGCAGCAGGTACGTTGAAATGATGCGACACGGCGGACACATACGCTCATGTACGTTAACTCGATTATTACACACTATATATCTGATGCCGTGTAGGCCTACGACAATACCGTCGATTCTTCACACATATCACGTCGATGTTTATTTAAACCAGCCGTGTACTCACATGGCAGCATAGCCATCAATACTGCAACCCACCTACGAAAATGTCAAAAGCCTCGTTGCTAGTTCCACAAAGATTCCGCTACGTTACTCTCTCTCTTTCTCTCTCTCTCTCTCTCTCTCTCTCTCCTCTCTCTCTCTCTCTCATCTCTTCTCACTCACTCTCCGCTCTTTCTCTCCTCTCTCTCTCTCTCTCTCTCTCTCTCTCTCTCTCTCTCTCTCTCTCTCTCTCTCTTGCTACCGACAGAATAAAAGTAAACTCTTCTCACGGTTTCACGTGTTTTCATCGACCCCACGTCTGTTAGCATGTTAATTGAGCACATCAAATTATTGATCTGGCCACATAATATTTATTCAGAAGAATTGTTAGAATTCATCGTCTCAAATGCCCCCAATCTTATCTACTCTTTCAACCAACTCAGCTGGTTCGGTTTTCCTTTTTCTCTTTACTGGATCTTATTTTTAACTGCTCTTTCACACCTCTCGCCGCTTTCTTCCACTCTTGTGCGAGCATTAATTGTTCGTACACCGGTGGCATATGGCGTACTGCGTCTATACGTAAAGTTCACGTTAAATGATCCGTTTTACATTGATTCGCGGTTTCACTCAGCCGTACAGAGTATAACGCCATTATTTTACGCATTTCGAATAGCGTGTATCGCGTTCACTTGTTTTCACATGTCAAGCCGTCATCATGAAGTAATGCTAGAGATTCGACATCTAACTTTCGTCGTATTCTACTTCATTATCGATATAACACCGTGTCCATTTTTCGTCTCGAAAATAAACCGTAATTTTTGTAAGGAATACTGGAAACACACGTAGAAACCGCACAGTAATGCGCATTACTTTCCTCTTACTCTGCTGTTAAAGCCATGATTTTTTGATGCATCACCACATCAAACATGATCTGTGCGCGCCACACTTTAATTTCTCAACAATCCATCTAACGTCGAACACGCACGCAAAATCTCTCTTTCCCTGAAAAGCGTTTTTCTCTCCCGCACCGAAATTGATATAGCTTTTGATATTAGACTGATCCTACGTCGCTGAGCGGATTAGTGTCGAGTGCGTCAAAACGAGCCGAGAGGCGTCTGCGTGTATAAACTGCCAGACTTTTGATTGGTATAATCCGGTGATTCAACATGGCGGCTGTCAAAGAAAAGAACTGTGTTGACATCGCCGAGAATGTGACAGTAAAAATAATCGTCACAAATTAGAGTCTGTTTGCATTGCTTTGATCGCTTTGAAAGCGTACACTACCTATTTACATGCGTTAACTTTGTCACCATGAACTGCAATTATCCCTGGCAAATGTCGCGAGGATAGGTGGATCGAAACTGCGTAGAACTGATTACGTCCTTGATTCAAACAAGCTAGTTAAGACCTTATTTATTAAGATTTCAAACGATTTTTGTTAGCTTACTTTAATGTAGTTTTTTAAATTTAGAACGATTCAATTACCCATGACAATATTGGTAAATTAAAATAAATGGTCACGTAGATCGACAGAACCTGTTAGCTTAAAAGCACACTGTTGTAAGTCATTTAAGTTGACAATAACAATCAACTTGAAGGTGAAGTGAAGGTGACCTTACGCGTGCCAATGTTAGTTAACTCGTTAGGTCCCGTTACCTGAAACAATCTTAGTTAACTCGTAAGTCACGATACCTGAAACAATGTTAATTAACCCGTAAATAAGTCACGTTACCGGAAACAATGTTAATTACCTCGTTAAATCATTTAACTTGCCAATAATAATAATTTTCCTGATTAATACACGGCAGTTATTCGTGACAATCGCGATTATAACTGACGGAAAATGGCGGACGCTCAGATTGCGAGGGAGTTTGCAGTGAAATGAACAATTGCACCTTCGTCGCCCCGCGTTGCCCTGAAGCGACAAATGCGACTATTTAGCTGATGCGATCAACAATTCTTTGAAACGCAAATAACTTTGCTAGGCCTTTATCCGTCGCAGTAGTTGTAGTTAGAGCTAATACTGATGAGCCAAAAGGTGGTAGTTACACCATGATGCGTCAAAGCGCTACAAAGGCAAACGCGCGCGACCTCGCATCGGCTTTTTTAAACAGAGAGCGTGATTCATCACGTACGCATCATTATTACCCTGTGATTTCAACACGCATGGAGACGGTGCGCGACATCCTTTTTACGTCGTACAGACACGCGCGCGCACACACACACACACACACACACACACACACACACACACACACACACACACACATACACACACATACACACACACGCGCGCGCGCCTGCACGCATACGCACATGCAATCACGCATGCGACCCGCTAACCACTCCGGAATTCCGATCTCACGCACAGGTACCCCCGTACGACTTTTTTTGCGTTGACATGCACGTCCACGTGTGACATCACGAGTTGCGACACGCACG
>NW_014577831.1:63811-65774 GCF_000485595.1 Priapulus caudatus
TACACACACACGCGCGCGCACACGCATACACACACACGCGCGCGCGCCTGCACGCATACGCACATGCAAGCACGCATGCGACCCGCTAACCACTCCGGAATTCCGATCTCACGCACAGGTACCCCCGTACGACTTTTTTTGCGTTGACATGCACGTCCACGTGTGACATCACGAGTTGCGACACGCACGCATCGGTCACGTACCCGCCGTGACGATAATGTGAGTTCACGCGAAGGTTCCGTCGTGCTGCGATGCTCGTTGTACACTTCCCAGGCGAAACTCGACTACGAAAGGCGCAAAAAACTACGACTACGAAACGAAATATACGAACGGACTGCTAATTAAAACGGTCTAATCTTGGCGAGTCCGTGTTTATACAGTCGAACCTGTGCAGGCGGCCGTGAAACCTCTCCAGAACGGCCACATTTTCGGAGCGTCAACCCCCGCGGGAAGAATTGCCGAATTATGAGCCCCATACAGAGTGAGATTCAACCTGCTTAATGCGGCCATCGGCTACCGTTCTCGTTTCCGTCGAGTGGGCTTCAACTGTACACAGCGGTCACGCTTTTTTCTCTGTCGTGTGCCATCAAGTGTAATTGAAGCGTTTTCGTTCTGCTCGATTATTCGTAAGAGGCGCGCCGATCCGGTACAGAGACGTATCTCGCCGGATCTCGTCGGATAACCGGATCGAAGTTAAAGAGACGTGACTAGGTTCATCGATTATTGCGCTTCACCCACTCCCTCCCCACTTTCTCCCCAGCGCATAAACGAGTTACACACTCGCCGCTCTCTTTGATTTTAATCATTCTGCTTTCCCCCACCCCCGCTCCCTCCCTCCCACGCTCACTCCACTAATGATTACGATGGAATTTAGTTGAAGGCTAATCATTTTATCGATGCGAGTGGTAATTCATTAATTCTAGTAATTGCCGGAGTTCCCTACCTCAGGTGCGCGCCAGTGCGATGTTTCTCCCCCACCCCCTACCACCCACACACACACACCGCCGCTTTATTCTCGCGAGAAACCGCATTTCTTAATCGAAAGAAATCTCCGCGTGTATAATCGCCCGATTTTGCAACAAAATAAATTTTTTAAAAAACGCAGCAATTAATTTGCGCGACAACCTGAATTGTCGGTTAATTCCGACGTCGTAGAAGTGATAAATCGCACGATAGCAATCAACATTTGTTACGGATCATTTAGCAGATACAACTTAGCGCATCTGACCGGACCCGGACCCGGACGTATCGCCAGACTAGATGACGGAGGGCAAGGTCAATAACTCGGCAGAGGTCAAGATGGCCCGGAACATCGCGGGCCTGCATCATTGAAACATGATTGGCGGCGGCGACGATGACGTCACGAGAGTGGATATCCGTCCCTGCGGGTGACTTACGTCACCGTGGCGTGCAGGCGTGACAGCGCCCCCTACATCCTCATCTGCTTTTATGTGTGAAGTAAATTAAACGGTGACGGTGCAACTTTCGATACGATTATAGGTTCCCATGTTTGATGCTGCATCTAGTGTGACGTAACAACAGTGGCGAGAATTCCGAAGGCAGTATATATACGAAACTGTGCAAATATATGCGTACGTACACAGACATAAATACATGCATAATATATACACAGGTATGGTTCTCTCTGCATACACACATGTATAAATATGTGCATAAAACAGGTATATATATATCTATAATATGAGTATGTACAAGTGTAAATATATGTGTATACACAGGTGAAAGATTATGTACATCAATATATGTGTGTGTATATATATATATATAGGTGAAAATCGATGTGTATATATACAGGTGTAACTATGCGTGTTAACACGGCCATGAATATGCTGTTATGCTATTGTTGTATTGTAGGGGATGTGTATTGTAGGGGATGTGGATTGTAGGGGATGTGTATTGTAGGGGATGTGGATTGTAGGGGATGTGTATTGTAGGGGATGTG
>NW_014577831.1:66187-67267 GCF_000485595.1 Priapulus caudatus
AGGAGATGTGGATTGTAGGGGATGTGGATTGTAGGGGATGTGGATTGTAGGGGAGGTGGATGGTAGGGGATGTGGATTGTAGGGGATGTGGATTGTAGGGGATGTGTATTGTAGGGGATGTGGATTGTAGGGGATGTGTATTGTAGGGGATGTGGATTGTAGGGGATGTGTATTGTAGGGGATGTGTATTGTAGGGGATGTGTATTGTAGGGGATGTGATTGTAGGGGATGTGTATTGTAGGGGATGTGGATTGTAGGGGATGTGTATTGTAGGGGATGTAGATTGTAGGGGAAGCGGGCGCGGCGCAATATAGTAATGAAATAAACGCCGTCGCCTGCTGGATATTAAACGACAGTTAGCGCCTAGCTGTGACACAATGTTGGTGCACGCTATTGAGATAGTTAACTGGTCGTCGTGGGTCCGGCCGGTACTAAATTAGCCGTGCACTCTGTATAGAACCCCGTTCCTATACCTGCTCTAGGGCAAGGTATATATAAGACATATAGTTACATAAATAGAAAATAAAGATACGGAGAACAGAGAGATAGTCATACACAGTTACTATTAGATCGAGACGCAAGGCGGGTCCAATATGGACGAAGCCTAGGCTGTTGTATTATGTATATATTTGTATGTGTTCGACCGACTAATAAAGCTAGGGTTACATCTAATCTGCGAGTCTCTACGCTGTACCTGCTCCATCCTGATGCGAGACACTATACGAAACTACGCTGCTACCTGCCAATCTCTACTATTTGCTACAATCTCTACTTCGCTAACAAGACGACTCCTGAGGTTCAACGCTTTCGAAGTACAACACTATCAGCCAGTTGTAGCGCTGGTGAATAGTAGTACATCACCTGCTCGCTCGTGCACACGTTGTGTACCGAAGAGAAGCTAATGAACGAGAAAAATACAATAGTTGCTAGAAAAAAATACCACTCTTATCTTGCTTTCTCTCTCGCTCTCTCAATTTAGCTCACTATTTCGCCTTTTTTCTGTTTGTCGTTCTCTTTACGGTGCGCGCGCGTGTGTTGTGTGTGTCTGTGTGTGTGTGTGTGTGTGTGTGTGTGTGTGTG
>NW_014577831.1:74153-86195 GCF_000485595.1 Priapulus caudatus
CTTTGTCGTCATACATTACACACATTATTACATATAGACCATGACATGGGTTAATAGAATGGATGCTAATTTAACGTGATTATCAGCGATATACGTACTACGCTAGCTAATATATGTGTACTATTCTCAGTGACCATAATAATTTGGTTTTCTAGATATGCGGCCTGATCTTGTAACGTTTTCATTGGACCTAATTTGATTCCAGTCCCTCTGATTTGGATCTATTATCACTTCGTCCCTTTGCTGTCTTTCTACCACTTCTCTCTCTTCTTCTACCACTTCCCTCTCTTCTTCTACCACTTCGAAGGTACTTAGCACTCTCTCATTTGGCTCAATAAGTACCGTGTCATACTCGTAGAACAACAATGGATCAGTTACTTTGACACGTTCCGTATCTCTCTGTATTTTTGTCTGACTGTAAGACACTTTCAATTGTCTACGATGCACTGTTACGATTTTGATTCCCCGATGAATCTCATAAGCCAAGTCTGATTTTCTTTCTAACACTTTATAAGGACCAATCCACTTATACTGCAGTTTGAAGTTTCTTCCAGGTTTCGGTTTGTTTCTCACAAAGACATAGCTACCAACTCTCAATGGCGCTTCCTCCCTTGTTCTTTTGCAGTGCGAATGAAACTGTCTCTCTAGCTCCTTCTCTGTGTTTCTGACAACTTCCATTCTTGTACGTCTGAGAGCAGTTATCAGTCTGTTTCCATACGCTGAATTTGTTTTTGTTTGCAGCTTTCTGCTAGGGGACGGATAGAGAACGTCGACAGGCAAATTCGGCTCCTGACCGAATAGCACGTAATACGGAGACTTTTTAGTAGACGCGTGGATTGCTGTGTTATAATTAAATAGCGCAACATTTATCCACTCCTCCCAATCCGACCCTTCTGAGTTCACATATGCTCTGAGCAGTTGCAAGATGGATTGATTCGTGCGTTCCAACATGCCATTACTCGCTGGGTTCCATGGTAGCGTATATGTCTTGCGTATTCCTAGCAAACTATAAACTTCCGTCATGAGTGCAGACGTAAAGTTTGCACCTCGATCCGAGTGTAGCTTCATGGGTACTGAGTACTTGCATATCCAATTGTTCACAAAAACCCTTGCTACTGTTAATGCTGTACAGTCTTTTATTGGGTACGCTTCTGCATACTTGGAGAATGCATCTTGTACTACTAGCAGATGCCTATGTCCTATTCCGGGGGAACCCACATTAAAAGACAATATATCAAAAGCTACTCTGTCAAACGGCTTTGACTCTGATCTAGTGGCCTCACTCGCATGTGGGTTTGGGTTTGTCGTACTCTTAGTCATGGCGCAAATTGCACACTTCTTTAGCATGTTTTTGATATCTGTATACATGCCATACCAGACAAATCTGTTCGTTACCTGATCTCTCGTTTTTTCTACCCCAAAATGCCCACACAAATCATGTACCTGACTAATGATTGTTTCCCTGACTTTGTCCACTGCTGGGACCAATATACGGCATTGACCGTCTCGTTCCAGATACAACACTTCTGCTTTAATACGCATGTTGCGAACATTATCTCTGTACCAATTTGTCTCCTTGACTGTATCACACTGAATACTATTTACAGATGCGGTGCCCTCTACTACGTACTTCAGCTGCTGAAACAGCAGGTCCCCGTACTGCGCACCTTTTACGACAGTCAGATCTTGGTTGTATTCGCCGTTTTGAGTAGCAGACGACTTCAGATTGTGACAGCTTTTCACACAGCATTCTTGTTGATTGCCTTCTGGTATCCAACTTTTAGTGTATCAGCTATGACATTTTATTGGCTGCGAATATAGCTAATATCAAAACTATAGGGCTGCAACGCTAACCACCAACGTGCTATTTTTGCATTCGTCTGACTCAAGTCTCGTATATACTGTAGTGGTTTATGATCACACTTCAAGGTGAATTTCTCCGCACCCAACAGATAATATCGAAACTGAGTAATTGACCAGTAAATGGCATATGCTTCCTTCTCAATCGTAGACCATCTCCTTTCTGTGTCACTCAGCTTCTTCGAGATGAATGCAACTGGCTTCGGAATGTCATCTCCATCAGCCTCGTACTGTGACAACACACCCGCTATGGCACGATCAGATGCGTCTGTGTGTACTATAAATGGTCGCCTGAAGTTAGGAAAGCTCAATACCTTGTCCGTACATAACACTTCCCTCAATTTATCAAACTGTAAGCGGTGCCTCTCGTCCCATTGCCACTTAGCATCATTTCTTGTCAGGTCAAACAGTGATGCCGTCAACTCGGCAAACTCTGGAACGAATTTCCTATAGTAGTTCGCGAAGGCCAAAAATCTCTTCAACTCTGCCTTGCTCACAGGTTCGGGATATTTGCGAATCTTCTCTAACTTCCCCACATCCATTTGTACGCCTCGCTCCGAAATTCGGTGACCCAAGTAACACACTTCTGGTTGAGCAAAATAACATTTTTTCAGTTTTAAAATTATTCCCGAATCTCGCATTTTCTGTAGTGTTTTCTGCAATCGTGTTAACAATAACTCTAAAGTCGGTGCTCCAATAATGATGTCATCTAGGTATCCTGCCACCTGTTCCTTACGTAAGTCCTTGAGCAAGCGATTCACAAACATTTGATATGTGTACGGTGCCCCACTTAACCCATAAGGCATTTTGTCGTAACAATATTGCTCTCCCGTATATACAACAAACGCTGTTTTCTTCTGGTCTTCTGTTGCAACTGCTATCTGATGATAACCTTGAGCCGCATCTAAAACTGTAAAGTACTTGCAACCTCGTAACGTATCGAACAACTTTTCCGGTTTTGGCATTATGCAATCACCCGCTGACTTCGTCTCTGCATTTAACTGCCTGTAATCTATTACTAGGCGTTTCCCGCCACATTTCTTATATACTAACATGCACGGTGCGCTGAACTGTGACGCGCACGGACGTATGACGTTTTTCTTCAATAAACTCTGGATTTGATTATCCATCTCTTTACGCTCGTGCCATGCGCACTTATAGGGCCTGCGTCTAACGGACTTAATATCTGACTTTAACTCGATTTTGTGCGTTACTAACTCGCGATTCACCTCTCCCAAACGATTCTCTGTACATAGGTAAATACATCCTCATAGCGCGACAAAACATTCAACACTTCATGCTTAAATGCCACCGGAGCATTAACTTTTTGCACGAACTCGGGGTTTAACGTAACAACCGACTTGCAAAATGCATAACTTACCTCTTTTACAACCGCCGTGCTAGACGCGAAGTTTAACTGCACTTCATGTTCCCTTAGAAAATTTGAACCGAGTAAACATACACCATTGGTACTAATAACGTGGAACTTATGGTGAGCACTCAAACCTTCAAGCTGTAACGTAGCCACAACTGTACCGATCAAGTTGAGCTTCATGCCATCAATGGTACAAGCCGAAGAAACAGCGCTAGGCTTTATCTCTAAGTTACTGATAAACTGTTGACTAACAATCGAGATGGACGCCCCTGAATCCAATGTCACTTGTGTAGCCTGTCCGTTTACACATCCCGTGATGCAGGTATCCTTGGCCGCCGTTGTTCTGGCGTGTTCTTCCGTTTCTACTGACGGTCCTACTGGTGGTACGGGGTGTTCGGGTGAACCCTTTCCTGAACCCCACTTTGGTTTTCTTGGTGCTGCAGTCTCCGTGGACAGGAGCGACGTGAATGCATTCCCTGGTTACACAACCAGCATATACGGCAGTGCTGCTTTGTATGTCCGTGTTTACCGCATCCTTAACACGTGGCTCCTTTGATGTAATTACGCTTCAGGGTGTAAACCTCTGCCACTACTTCTGGATCTGCGTCGGTCGCCTTCTCGCTGTAACTGGAAACCGTCGACAGTTCCACTCTGTATGCCATAGTAACTGCATCGTAAAATGTTACCGGACTTGTTGTCGCCAAGACAAAACGTCTGATATTAGGTCGCAGTTTCTGTAGGAAATGTTCACGTGCCAGCACATCTAGCACTTCTGCCGACATCTCTGGAAATGCACGCACTGTTTTTAAGTGAAGACGGGACGAAAACTTTTCTACCGATTCGCCCAACTCATGGTTGATGGTGTACCAACTCTGGATCGCTGCTTGACGTTGTACCGGTGTAACCTCCAATAGTTTAGCGCTCGCCGCAGAGTAACTGAGCTTTTCATCTGCTGTAATGCGATTGAACTTGTTGAGAGCTTCGTCACGTAGGCTGACTCGTAGCCATTTTGCTGCTACACTGTCTGACCAGTCATTTAACTTCTTGTACGTATTGAAAAGGTCTAAAATTTGGTTGACTTCCGCTCAGCAATGGCGGTGCAGATATCGTGTGACTTCGACTTGACTGTCGCTCTGCAGTGGTATCCGACTGAGACATGGTTCCGATGAATCCGCTGCCACCAGTGTAATAAAGTAGTGTTCCCGTGTAATGACGTAGGCACTAGTTTAATGAGGACGCTGCAGAGTAATGACGACAAAGTCTCTCTCGTATAACGTAGAGTAACTGAGTTTATTAAGAACGACCAGCAACGGTACGACAGCACGTCATAACGACGTCAGCTCACAACTGTTACTCACAAAGCGTATCTCTCCCGCTCTGGTTATCCCGCTCTGGTTCTCCCGCCGAATATATATCTATGGCGCCGAATATATAGCGCCGCTATCAGCTAATTTACATACAATGGAATGCCCATATGACAGAGAATTAACTGCAGACGCAGTGTTGAGTTAATCCTTCTAGAGGCAGAGCGACATTAATTTCGCCTCCCGTAGAATGGGCAGAACGACATAAATGTCGTTTTTACCAAAGCCATTTATAACAGCCTCTCTGATTGGCTAAAGCCTAGATTTCAATGTTTAGTTGGTCTGGTTATCACGAGAGGGCTCTGATGTTTACGAAACGGCACACTTTAGGATGAAATCATGGTAAATGTTCATTGAATCACCAAATTGACAAGGTTATAGACCCGAAAGTAAAAAAGTTGTTTCAAGATGGCGACTTCCAGTAAATCACCACGTCGTTCTGTGCGAAATAGGCCCCGTTCGTTTAATATACTGCAAGTTGTGGGACTTCTATATGATTCTGATGATGAAGAGGAGGTTGTAGATAGTGGTCGTAACGCTTATACCAACAGCAGTCTTTAACACCAATTCATCCGTTCATCATTTATTCTATCATCGACGAACTTCGACGATGATCATAGACGAAAGCTTGACGTATCGTTGACTCTGGTATTCTTCCGTTACACACTGAACCGTATACAAAGCACTCGACCGTTGTAACTCACAAAGCCTACTGCCTGCGTTCACTGCTTTGCACCCGAACCCACCCAAAACCAAAACCAAAACCAAAACCGTCCGGACTATCATACGCGAAAAGACGTCATTTAGGAAGTAATTGTTGGTTGGCCGCTACATACCGGCCCCTTAATTGTGGCCTTATACACAATTATCTTGATACAAAAACGGCCAACATAAACTAAATCGTTCTAACAAAACCAACCGCAATCTCCAACTCTTTGCAACATTCTAAGTGTTCCTCAAGACAGACAAAATATTCGCGACGACAATCAAAACTTTCCATCCCTGCACAGCTAGCACACTAATCATTAGTCTGATCCCAGAATGAGACAAAGTTTTGCCACAGGACGCGTTAATAGTGTCGAGGCGGTCTTGACCTTTACCACCCTCACAATGCCGTTCTTGTCTTTCATGACATCCTGGATTCTTCCAATGTTCCAAGCGTGCCTTGAAAGGTTATCTGCAATCATCACGAGGTCACCAACCCGCATATTTCTTCTCTCCTTTGCCAACTTTTGTCTACTTTGGAGAAGAGGTAGATATTCCTTCCTCCATCTTTCCCAGAACAGATCCGCCAAGTATTGGATTCGTCTCTGCCTTCTCCTGGAGTAGTTGTCTGTCTTGACAAAGGTTCCTGGAGTGAACCACTCTCCCGGACGTAGGAGTAACAGATGATTTGGAGTGAGCACGTTAAGGTCGTTGACACTGTCTGATGCTGCTATCAGCGGACGTCCATTCAAGATGGCCTCTACCTTGCAAAAAAGCGTCTGCAGCCCTTCGTCGTCCATTCTTACAGTCTGCTCATCCATAACGGAATACAACACCTTCCGTACAGATCTGATGAGCCTCTCCCACACACCGCCAAAATGTTAAGCCGATGGTGGGTTAAACTCCCACGGAACTCCAATCCGGAGCATGTTCCCGTGCATCCTATCTAAGTTCCACCTCTGGATCTCCTCTCTAATCTCTCTCTCTCTCTTTGCGCCCACGAGGTTAGTCCCGTTATCCGATCTCATAAAAACAGGTTTACCTCGGCGAGCTATGAATCGGCGGATGGCATTAACGCACGAATCCGTATCGAGAGAGAACGCTACCTCCAGCTGAACTGCACGCGTGACCAGGCACGTGAAGATTACTCCGTACAGCTTGACCATACTCCTTCCGCGCTTCAGTTCAAATGGCCCGAAGAAATCTAGTCCGACTTTGCTAAACGGTGGCTCGTCAGGGATCAATCTCTCACTGGGCAAGTCAGCCATCTTCTGTGTGCCACAGGGAGCCCTATACTATATTTCCTACATGTCACGCACTTAGAGACTAGAGCTTTCAGAGCAGTGTGAGCACCTAGAATCCAGTACTTCTGTCGAATAACAGACAAGATTGCGTTCTTCCCTAAGTAAACAAGACATGTGTGCCTCTTCCATGAGTAGTGTAGAGATTGTAGATTCTTTCGGTAACACCACGGGATGTTTCGCCTCATATGGCAAGTCTGCCTTTTCTAGCCTACCTCCTACTCGCAGCAATCCATTAAACACAAAGGGATCCAGTCTGTAGAGCTTCGACGACTTCTTGAGCCTTCCAGGATCTCCTAAATGGATGCTCCGAAGCGTTTCCAATTCTTCTGGGAAATGCGAGTGTTGCACGTATCATATAAGCGCGTCCTCTGACCTCTTCAGCACTTGTAAGGTCAGTCGAGCAACTTTGATTTGTTCGGTGGCCTTCTGTAGTCTGCCATTTCTTTCCTTCACGACAGCATCTCCCACCGCCCTTTCACATCTTAATGGGTCGGTTTCATAAGACTCGATATCTATCTTGATCTACCGTGTCCGCTTTACGGCAAGTTGTAGGTTGTCCATATCAATCATCAGCCATCCGGTTACTCTTTTCAGCTTCGACCAGTCTGAGAAACTCGCCATTAGCCTCTCCATTCCGTCGCATGACTCGGATATGACTGTCGGGATCGTGTTGACCATCTTCTTCACCTCGGCATAATCAACTGTCATAGTAGTATCTTGCGGAAAACTTGGCCATTCAGACTCTGCTTTCCACAAGAAATCCGGCCCGTTGAACCACAGGAAGTGCTGAACGAAGTTGGTAATAGCCATTCCTCTCGATGCACAATCTGCTGAGTTATGTTTCGTGTTCTCACAGTGCCACTGATCCACCTGGGTTGCCTCATAAATAACAGCTAGCCGATTTGTGACAAACGTATGGAAGCGCAAGTTCCTGTTGGCTATGTACCGCAGTACCGATGTACTGTCTGTCCAGTAGAAGGTCCGGTCAATGGAATAACCTAGTTGTTCCAAAATCATCTTGCAGAGTCTCACGGCCACCGCTGCTGCGGTGAGCTCCATCCTGGGCACTGTTACAGCCTTCAAGGGGGCAACTCTGGCCTTTCCCAAAGGAAAGGAACATTGGACCTGTCCACTATCATGAACGAGGCGCAAATAGAATACCATTCCAAGACTCATGTCACTGGCATCTGAGAAACTATGCAGTTGGCAAAACACAACATTGCCAAAGTTCTGTGGTTTATAGCACCGTTTGATCGTCACATTTTCCAGGCCTTGAAGTTGACTCAGCCAGTCGTTCCAATGTCTCAGATCGGCACTTGTGATCTCCTCATCCCATCCAATTTGACGTTTACACAATCCCTGAAGTATGGACTTGGCGATCAGCACAAAGGGAGATGCCGCTCCAAGGGGATCGTACACTAAACTCACTATCGACAGGATACCTCGTCTTGTGGCTGGTCTATCTCGCACCTGAATCTGAAATCCAAGCGAGTCATTCTCAATGGACCAGTAGACACACAGGGCTCGTTCACTTGGCAATTCTGTACCCGGACTCCACAGCTTTACTTCTTTAGCTCGACCAACCTCTGGCACAGATTCCATTACTGCCGGGCTGTTACTGATTCATTTTATTAAACGGAACCCTCTTTTCTTGCACATCATAGTCAGATCTCGAATGAGCAAAACCGCCTCCTCATCTGAGGGAACCGAAGTTAGGCAATCGTCCACATACATGTTCTCCATCACTGTATCTGCGACCAGTTGGTCGAACTCTTTTCCATTCTCCTTTACCGTACGCTGAAGGGCGTAGTTGCACACACTAAGAGATAACGTTGCCCCGAAGAGGTGAACTGTCATTCTGTATGCGACTGGTTCCTTCTCCATGTTGCCCGTCCCCCACCAGTAAAATCGCAGATAGTCTCTATCGCTCTGTGCTACCTTCACCTGATAAAACATGGCCTCCACGTCTCCAACAATTGCTACATTCTCTCCGCGGAACCTTAGAATAACACAGAGAAGATTATTGATAAAGTCGGGTCCCTGTAGGAGCTCACTATTCAGTGATACACCCTGGTACTTAGCTAAACAGTCAAACACTACACGTATCTTCTGCTTTTTCTTGTGGTAGACCTCATGGTGTGGGATATACCAGACTTTCCCGTTGTCCGATTCCTTGCGCGCAAGCTCTGCATAGCCCTTGCGTATTAACTCTTCCATGAACCTTACGTAATCATTCTTAAATTTAGGATCTCTGTTCAGTCTGTTCTGTAGGTTTCGGAATCGCCGTAACATATATGTAGAGTTATCTGGCAATGTGACGTTGCGGTCCCGAAAGGGAAGAGCAATGCAGTAATGTGCTCCCTCCCGATGGATTGACTCACTGACCTGTCGCCAGAAACTTCCGTCCTCCATAGAGTTCTCTCTCTTGTCATCTATCAGGCGTTCCGGGAAGTTAAAGTCCATAGATTTACTCACCATTTCCTCTAACTGCCTATCATCCCGAATACTATTTTCGATGTGTACCTTGTTCACTTCAGGGGTTGGGTTGTCTCTAATTACGTTCCAGACGATCCATCCGACTCTGGTCCTTGTTGCATGCGGTGATCCAGTGGCACCCGTGAGAACATCAAATGGAGTATAGCATCAGGTACGTTACTTCCAATCATAAGTCCAACTTCCGCTTTTATCTCTGGTATGCGTACTTCAGACAAGTGCGACCATCTGGATATTTTTTCCTGGGTAGGTATATGGTCCCTTGTGACAGGCATCCGTTCCTTCGTGTAGACTCTTGGTAAGTCGATGACATTCTCCATGACGAGGTCACTAACCTGAAGCCCATTCAGCGCATATGTTTATTTTTATGGGTTTACCAATGATGCTCAATGTAAGCTGAATCTTCTTACCACTGCCTCCCAACTGCCTCATCACGCCTTCCGTACAAAATAATACACTACTACCCGAGTTGAAGAAAGCGTATGTCTCTATGCTGTGAGATCTGTTCTTCAGCTTTACTCTTACTGGGATTATAGCCGTAGCACATGAAACATCACCGGCCCCTGCTTGACCATTAGTATCAAGAGGATAGCTCATACAAACGCTGGGGGTTTCTTCTTTATTTTTAGTTTCCTCGGTCTCTCGGCGTCTAGCCGTCTCAGTTGATGGTCTCCTGGACTCGTCGTGAAGAATAGTGGGATGCTGCCTTCTACAGACATTACATGTTTGTCTGACTCTACACATCCTTGCCATATGGCCCTTCTTCGGACACCCAAAGCAAAGTCATTTGCTTCTCAAGTGATCATATCTCTCCTGCAGGCTCACAGTCACTATGCCTTGCAGTTCTCCAGGGAATGAGATCTAGATTTACAGTATGAACATTTCGATTCAGTGACTGTCTTTGGCATTGACACTTCACTAACAGCATTGAGAACCGAGTTATTCCTCCTGAATGCGGTGCCACCCTTTAACGACTGATCCTTACCCCTGTGCATCCCTACTGCTGTATTGCCATATGTGGGGTCGTTGGCTTTCTTTGCTTCTGCTTTCACGAGACGAACGAAGTTAGCAAATTTCACAGTTCTATGAGCTTCCTTTTTTCTCAGAACTATGTTCCTTTATCTGTCGTGTAGGTGAAATGGAAGCTTTTCCATCAGTCTCTTGACATTCTCCGAGTACTTCAGGACACTTTCTGCACCAATACTCTCCACAGCATTCTCGCATTCTACCCGGAACAAGGAAAATTCGTCGAGCGCCTGCGCATCTCCAGCTCGTACCATGGGCCAATCGTGTGCCTTCTTGATGAAGGCTGTAGCGATAACTTCGTTATCACCATAGCGCTTCTCTAGCTGCTCCATCGCTGCCTTGTATGCCTTTTCTCCAGTCAGGTGACTAAATTCTGAAACCACCTTATGAGCCTCACCGTGTGTCAACTGCTCTAGATAGTTCCTCTTCTCGTCATCGTCATCCGTATTGGCTACCATCTTTGCCTGAAATTGCCGAAGAAACCTTCTAAACTCTAGTGCATTGCCTCCAAACTTCTTTATTTCTGGCACCGGCTTCCTGGGGTGCTGTATGACAGAATGTAAGGCATCTTTGGTCAGGTCGACAATGAAGTTCGTGCTCTTACGAATGTCGGCACTAGGTAAATTAGGCCTCTCGCCTCCCATTGCAGGAACATATATCCCTTCAGGCTTGAATGATCCCGCACTAGGATCCAGTAGAACAGGTAAACAATCGCTCCTGACTCCCAGCTCATTCTTGTCATTGGGCAAATAATCTTCCTCCCACCGGATGTGCTCTGCCTGCTCGAACCTGTTCAACACCTTGGCCTTAGCATCGGATACAGCGATGTCCGTATCAAGTTGAAGTTCCTCTTCATTTAGTTTTAAGAACAGCTTTGCCAGCTCGAGTTCCCGCTTCCGCCTTAATGCCGACCTCCTTGCCTCCAACTCAACCCTTCTCTGCTTTTCCTTCAAGCGCTTGGATGATATGTCGCTGTATGCTGCACTACTTGCAGACGAAGCGCCTCCCACCGACTCACTGGCCTCGTCCATCTGATCCTTCGATCTACGTGCGCTGTGTCTGTGGGCCTCACTCTGTTGCGTTGAGTCGCCCTCTCGCCCCCTATCGGAAAGATAACTTTCCACCCATCTCCCTGTGAGCTGTCTTTGGCGAGATCCTCTAGCTCCCCGGACTGACTGTCCGTCATGATCAGCTCCACTGGCCACATGGTCATCCTGTACATCTTCCTTGTCGGTCGACATGGCGTATATCCCCACTGCTCGTCACTACGTCGATACGTCAATAATGTAACGCTTATACCAACAGCAGTCTTTAACACCAATTTATCCGTTCATCATTTATTCTATCATCAACGAACTTCGACGATGATCATAGACGAAAGCTTGACGTATCGTTGACTATGGTATTCTTCCGTTACACACTGAACCGTATACACAAAACTCGACCGTCGTAACTCACAAAGCCTACTGCCTGCGTTCACTGCTTTGCACCCAAACCCACCCAAAACCAAAACCAAAACCAAAACCGTCCGGACTATCATACGCAAAAAGACGTCATTTGGGAAGTAATTGTTGGTTGGCCGCTACAGTGGTAGTGACCTAGATCCCAATGATTTCCCTGGTTCTGACTCAGAATCGGGTGTATTCATGTATAACTAGACAGAGGACACTCACGGAGAGTGCATACCTCCGCGAACATGTAACATGTATTTGCTCGCTGGTGGCGGCTGCTGACTGACTCGCCTGCTGCTGCCTCACCGCTCACTGGTGGCTGCTGCTGACTTGCCACTCGCTGACTCAACGCGCTATCGATCGCGCCGCCCGCTCGCTGACTCGACGCGCTATCGATCGCGCGGTGGCTACACACACACACACACACACACACACACACACACACACACACACACACGCGCGCG
>NW_014577831.1:86210-98158 GCF_000485595.1 Priapulus caudatus
ACACACACACACACACACACACACACACACACACACACACACACACACCTCTGTTTGCGCGGAAGTAATCATAATAATTTTACCACGATTTCAGCCTCAAATAATGCACTAGAAAAGTTTAAGTCAAAGTTACTCGTTTTTAAGTAAAATTTGGAAATTAATTTGCCCAAATCACTACGTATTTAGGCAAAAACCTGCTTCTAAAAGGGATCACTGCCCGCAGACCTGCGGATGTTTGCAACGCGTAAGTCTTTTCTCGCATCAGTGCCATTCAAAATTCAGAAAAGTTGCTTACGCTTGACGCCCGGGAAATCGCATCTCACACGGTTGCTATACGGCTGCTGTTAACGGGCTGCTATCTGCCGCTCGCTGCTCGTCGGACACGCCCACGCACCCGTGCATTATTCCCATGGCACTTGAATGGCATCGCGTCCGGTCAGCGTGTCCAATTTAAAAATCGGATATTCTTCCACATTGTCCACACCTCTCTCCGTATCCATAGAGAATCCGCCGCCGCCGCCACCACCACCACCGCTGCCCTGCAGTAGAAGCAGCAGCAACAGCAGCCGCCGCAGCAGCAGTAGTAGCAGCAGAAGCAGCAGTAGCAGTAACAGCAGCAGCAGCAGTAGTAGTAGTAGCAGCAGCAGCAGCAGTAGTAGTAATAGTAGTAGTAGTAGCAGCAGCAGAAGCAGAAGTAGCAGCAGCAGCAGCAGTAACGGCAGCACCACTAGTAGTAGTAGCAGCAGCACCACTAGTAGTAGTAGCAGCAGCAGCACCACCACCACCACCAGCAGCAGCAGCAGCAGCAGCAGTAGTAGCAGCAGCAGCAGCAGCAGTAGTAGCAGCAGCAGCAGCATCAACAACAACATCATCATCATCAGCAGCAGCACGCAGCACGCTCGCTCGCTCCCTCACGTGTTGCGACGCATTTCATGCGATAATTGCTCTCATTCATCGCTCGTCCATCGCCGCAATGCGAGCCATTTACGTGTCGTTCGCAAGCGCGTCGCCGTCGCCGCCCTCGTCCCCCTAATCATTTGATGTATTCCCGTAAGTTCGCCGGTGCACGCACGCGCACGCACGCGCACGCACGCGGGGGAGCTCTGCCCGCACGGACGCGTGAGCTATGCTTGCGCTGCTGCTGCTGCCCATTGATCGAGTGTTGCACCGGTGAAAGTTTTCCTGCTGCAAAGATGCCTACTGCGCGTCTCTGCTTCCATTTAGAGATGCAATTAGCGGTTATGGTAAGGGCGTTAGGGTTAATGTTAGGGTTCAAGTTATGGTTGGGGTTGGGTTCTAGATAGGATTAGGATTGGGGTTGGGAATGGGGTTGGGGCTGGGGTTAGGGTTAGGGTTAGTGTTAGGGATAGGGTTAGGGCTAGGGTTAGGGTAAATGTTGGGGTTGGGGTTGGGGTTATTGTTAGAGTTAGGGTTAGTGTTAGGGTTAGGGTTAGGGCTAGGGTATGGGTAAGTGTTGGGGTTATTGTTAAAGTTAGGGTTAGGGTTAGAGGATGAAGAAATAGGTGAGGGGAGAGGATATAGGATGTAGAGCTGGGGGAAAGACTGTCTCGACGAGAAATTAGAGACGAAGAATTTTACGAAAATAGATGAGTTATATGCCGCAAAAGACTGCTACAAGATATCCATAATCATCGCTTTCTATGGATTATAATGAGCGTCTGCGTAAAACCGGCGTGGATGTATAGAAAAACAACCCCCACCCCATTTTCCGATTCTTGGTCGAATATGTTCATAATCTCGCAGCGAAATACTCGAATAAACACAAGGTCTCGTATGTCACGCATTGAAATATTGCTAGATGCACACCGTAAGGGGCGCCACAGTCAGCGTCATACAGCGGATGAATGCACGCGGTGGTGCAGAGAATTATCGAGGTGTAAAGAGTTGAAACGCGAAATGTTAACCACGAGGGAGCAGAGAGAGAGAGAGAGAGAGAGAGAGAGAGAGAGAGAGAGAGAGAGATGCAGGTTCTCTGTGATTCTCCAGAGAACATATTGTTAGCGACGGTTACGCAATCGGAAACGGACAAACACGGCGACAGTTTGGCGATGGTCGCTTGTGTAGGTGATTCTCATGGAGTTTTCTTAAAAGACAAGCGGCGATAAAGAGGGAAATGTGCCGTACATCGATATACACGCAATTGCATTGGATTACACTAAGTCTTGCTCTTGAGTATTACATGAGGTACTAATATAGCATATAGAGGGGGAAGGGAGCGTTATAGAGCTGACAACGGGAGATCTAGTCTGATGGTGATCCTGAGTTACATGTTCGCGGGATTCGTGATGCTTCAAGGTTGAAGACTCAAGGTTCAATTACCTTATTTACACTTATGGCAATTACGATTTGAATTTAATTAACAAACCTGATAGATTTAAAGAATTTAAACTAAATAAATAGAAGTGATGGCGGGCGAAATGACCACTCAGTCTTCCGGTCGGCCACACCCGTAGATTACAAAATAACTAGATGATAACAAAGTTGCAAGATGATTAACGTTATATAATGGGTGAAACCCGAGTTAGTAGATTTAAAAAAATTTAATAGTAAAACATCAGTAGATTTTTCTTGATTCACTTGATAATATACTAGAGCACTCGGAGAGCACAGACCTCCGCCAAGGCAGCTGAATTCTGTCACTGTGAAGAATTTTATCAATTAATTATTAATTAAATAATTAATTGGATCCGGATCACGACCAAAATGTAATCAATTCTAAGTTACCCCATTTCTGACCTATCCTGAAAATGTTATTAATTAATTAATTAAATAATTAATTAATTAATTGGATCCGGATGACCACCAAAATCTCATCAATTCTAAGTTAGCTCATTTCTGACCTATCCTGAAAGTTTTATGACAATTCGTCCATATCTTTTTTAGTTAGGCTGTACACAAACAAACCCACAAACCCACAAACCCACAAACGAACAAACACACGCCGGTGAAAACATAACCTCCTGCCAACCCCTTGGCGGAGGTAATAACAGTTATGGTATACATTTTAATTATCTACTGCAAGCACAAGAAAAACGGATGTTTACAATAACCTTCAAATTGAAACAATGCTAACTATTAAATCAATCAATTATCAATATCTTCATCATAAATCGTGTTGGTACATCGTCGCTACGTTAGTCTCGTCCCGACAAGTACACAACACACGGTCTCATCGCACGCACGCCACTGTGCACAAACGGACAGAAAGATAGAACTATATCTCTGTGTGAGTTTGTGCACGGTGGCGTGCGTGCGGTGAAATTGTGTGTTGTAGAAGAGTTGCATTTACGGGAAACTATTGCTAATAATAGGATAAAGAGAACAGGCAAACATTAAGACTTTGATAGTAAATACATTTCGTATTTATTTACCGTAGTTTTATTATGGAAACGGTCCAAATAACTGTGGAACGAACGAGTGAGCTAGCAAACGAACGCACGGACGAAGGAGTGAGCGAGCGAGCAAACGAACGAAAGATCGAGCGAGAGAGCGAACGGACGAACGAGGAACGAGCGAGCGAGTGAGCGAATGCACGAAAGAACGGGCGGGCGAGTGAGCGAACGAACGAACTAGCGAACGCACGAACGAGCAAACGCTCGAACGCACGAACGAACGAGTGAACGCGCGAACGCACGAACGAACGAACGCACGAACGCACGAACGCACGAACGAACGAACGCACGAACGAACGAACGAACAAGCGAACGAACGAGCGAACGAGCAATCACCACGATTGGAACAACCGTTGGTCGTCGGTAAGTACATGTGGCGGGCAAGCCCATGGCAATTACATATAGGAGCAAGTTTTAAGGACATTACGTTACAAGTATAATCACGCTTTTTGCAAATGCTACGCCACAGTACTTGCGGAAGCATGGAATTATTCACATTTTCGCCAATGAAGAAAACTAATGATTTCTTAATGTACTCGTCTGAGACAGATGGTGATGAGAGCTTGCGGCTGTAATCTTTGTCGATCGGGAAAACAATATGTAATTATGAAGAAACAGGTTAGCTATTACCCCGTACAGACTGCAAATTGGATCCTACATCAAACTGGTCCGGACCAAGGGCGCGTCAAATTTTTGCAGTGTGTACACGCTATCCCGCTCCAAATACGCGCTGGCCTGCACCAATTTGGCCTCGCAAATAAAGAAGGGCCAGGCCCCGGATAGGTTATCCCGCTACAAGGTGTGTCTGTACGCAACACGCGGGCCAAATCCGGTGTTATTTCGCAATACGCATGCGCATAGCCTTATTTAGGTCGCATAAAAGTATAGTAGCTGTCTGCGGGGTGACATAGCGAGCTGAACTGAGCATGCACAGTCAACCCGTGACTCATATGTCATTGTCATGTAGGATCAAATTCTGTGTCTGTACGGGGTATATATCGGCCTGGGTGCCACACCCGCGTTGCCCACAATTTAGCAAGTCATGCTATCGATCCACGAAGCGTTTTACTTAGTCGGGTGGGGGACTTGATAATAGAACGAACTCTCATAGACCCAGGTAGCAGTAGCCTATTATTGCTCTATGCCATTCACATTTAAACATTTCTTCGGGAATTCAGGCAAAAAAATGTTCACGTTGAAAATCAATATGCGCGAGTGAACATGGAAATGCAACAATTCATTAAAGTTTGCATGAAAGTCGACTACGGCAGTTTTTTCCTTTTTATCATAAACTAATATCATAATTCCCAGGGAAAAAAGTAATTTGGTTTGAGAGCGATTCGTAACTGAAATAAAGAGGAAAACGTGATTATAAAATTACTTTATTTTAAAAATTCGCATTATTTCCGACAGAAGGGCACAAAAGCCTCACGCACCGGTGCATGACGTGTTTTGAATGGAAAATATTTTATCAACGTATGGTGTCAAAATTTGCTCTTGGAATGCTACACAAAAGCGCAGTTTCTCTATCATTTAATAGAAGTAATAAAAGTACTTTTCAAATATTCCTTTTCAAACATGCATTCAGTCGAAAAAGGAAACAAAATATATAAAAGCAGGAATCGTACTTGATAAAGACTGCACATTTGTTGCTTACACTCGCTCGGAATAATATCGGTCATATGACGGCTTAGGCTATTTTTAATCAGAATTGAATCTAAAGATAACCTCCCAAAAGCAGAGCATTTGCTTGACTTCAGAAGCTTCAATAGATACTTTTCAAACACTGCCCGAAGCTGAAAACGTTATTTTCGACGCATGATGCTAGTTTCGTCTGCTTATTCACGCGATAACCAAGACGAGCGCAATCAGTAATTAAAATATAGAAAACCCCAACACTTCCTTATGACTTCTGGCTGCACTAGCTCGCTAAACGTATTCGCCTCGCCTTGCATTCGCACTTCGAAAAGGCGTAGGGAAAATTAAATGCGAACATTACGGGAAAATTACGGAGAAAAACGGGGGCGTTACGGAAATAATTCTCAGCTTGGCATTATATCTGAAATCATTTAGCATACACTTAACATCATACATGCCAATTTGTTGTGCTTTCACCACAAAACCCACAATTATTTTTTTAATATTTACACATACCGGCCCCCACTAAATCTGCCGCGTAAAGACTCCAACTGTGAATACTGTCCGGACCCCCCCCCCCCCGCCGCCGATTTTAACCCTCGAGTTGTTCATACGCCGTTTTATATCGCTGATTCATTGCGCAGTTATTTACTTGCAGTCCGAACTGCTCCTGCGGTGCCATTTAGCCCATGATCGATCGCCATCGGGGGTTTACGATTCTCTCATAACAGCTCAACGTGCGATGATGATGATGGTTTTTACGTAGCCGGGGCAGCGGTCGTTGGTGGTGCAGACAGATTTTTAACCTGTGCAGGATAACAAACGTGGACACGTCACTGACATTAAATCGACCACACCGCATGTTTAACCACCACTTGTGGATCTTTAATCTCTTCGCAGCTATCCCGGCCTTTCTAGGTAGCCCGGTCTTCCTAGTCCTCACTTCTTTCCAGTCTATCCAACCATCTTCCTAATCTCTCTTTTCTCCATCCTCTTTTGGTCTATCACAGCCTCTTCCTAGCCTCCCATGCTCTTCCTAATCTATCCAGCATCTCCCAAACCTTTTTCCCAACTTTTTCTAGTCTATCCCAGCGGCCTTCTTTCTGCGCGGCTGGAAGAGACGACGTAAGACTGCGAAAAGTCCCAAAGGCGAATTCGAGTTGCTTCAAATTCGAATCAAAAATAGCCAATCATATTATGTGTACATTTACGCTCTGCAAGTGATCACCGATCCGAAAACGGATTGCATCCTTTGGTTATGCTTGAAGTGGAAAGTTTAATTTCGACCGAGCCTTCTGGGGTTTCGATACAGCAATCTACGGATGCAAGACAATATTTCAACGTGTGTTGTGTGTCGACGTGACCGCTTCGTACTTCCCCCCTTGCTCAGCCACATATCTAAGATTCTAACGCGTTCAAGACGTCACACCCCGAATCAGGCCGCGACCCAATTAATGTTCACATGATTGTCATGACGTGGGTGACAAGTCCTCCAACCAACACTAATGTATTCATACACACATGCGCGCGCGCACACGCACACACACACACACACACACACACACACACACACATCATAGATAATAAGAAGATAGATAGTATAGATAGAGATAGATAGATAGATAGATGATAGATAGATAGATAGATAGTAGATAGCTAGATAGATAGATAGATAGATAGATAGATAGATGATAGATAGATTAGATAGATAGATAGATAGATAGATAGATAGAATAGATAGATAGATAGATAGATAGATAGATAGATAGATAGATAGATTAGAAGACTAGATAGATAGATAGATAGATAGATAGATAGATTAGATAGATAGATACATAGATAGATGATATATGCCTGCACTCTTCTGTGTAAAGCCTACCATGTGTAATCGTCAGGCGACGGCAAGTGGGGAGACTCAAACACAAACGCCACGATCTCTGTACGTGGCCGTTACAATCAGCACAAATAATATTGCACGAGGAATAACTTAATAATATTTTTCCGGTATTCTATAATTGACTGGACTATACCGGCGACTTCGAATAAAACTAAAATTTGCTTGCAGCTATTCTGTCACAAACAACTGTGTTTTTGCGGCAAAAGCCCCGCGCGCACTTGGAATACTAATTCGAGTAATACTTGTACGCGAAGCACTCAGAACAAAAAGATACCGCGAGTATTTCAGAAGATAGAATGTGCGTTTACGAGAAATTACTATAAATCGTCACTAGCACCGCACGCAGTCTTTATTTTTTTAATATAGAATTTAAGATTAAATTTAAGTTTTTTATTTCAATGGAATCCGGAAGATGTTCAAAAACAACAATTCAATTGGCAATTTTAAGAAATGGCAATTTCACGCGTTTTTGCGTTTATAAGCGTTTGCTAGCAGACTTATGAATTGCTTCGACTAACTACAGCCGACTGCTATATCCATCCAGATTGTACATCATGCGCAATCTAGTCTCTCATACTGCAAGAACGTATTCATTGTAAGCCACCAATTGTAACTAACTAAATGCGAATTGAAATAAATCAGATTACACGTATTATTGCAGCGTAATAGAAGTTTCGCGCCGGCTTAATCACTGTCCGGATATTGAAATCGCACATTAACACGCTCCGCCACGAACTAGACGCGGGAAAGTTTCGTGTGAAATTGTTCGCTCTGCATGTGCGATCAGATGACGCGACGCGCACACACACGCATCTTACGCACACCGGCGCACAAATGCATTCTACGCACACGCACACGCACACACACACACACGCACGCGCACAACACGAGCATACACCACAACTCGCACACACCCGTCGGCGCGCGCCCAACACACACACACGCGCGCACGCACGCACGCACACACACACACACACACACACACACACACACACACACACACATACACCACACACAAACACATACCGTTTTTTCTTGCGGCTCTCGTAGCAACCGTACGCGCCACGTTGGTATGTACCATCAGGAGTAGATAATAGGGATCCGCACGGCACCGTGAATATATTTATATAATCAAAAGCTATTAATTATACACGCATTATTAGCTCTTGATATAATCAAGAGCGTATATCCTTCTTTATACGCTATTGATATAATGTCCATACACATATATTCACGATGACACTGCAGTGTAAAAGAACAATACCAGTAATTACCGCCCAGCCCGACTTGATCATCGAACCCACCAACACGACACACGTCGCGACGCTAAATGGGCTCAGCCTTCCTCTTCTATGTGATTAAGACTGACCCGTATTAATTAATTACGCAAGTAAACAGATAACGTCCCGTCCGAACAATACCTCGTTGACTATACGATCTATTGTTGCGAACGCGCGCGCACGCAGGTGTATCTAGGTTTGCACCTCTCCCAATGTTGTTTGGGCCGCTCCTGACGGTGCGTCGTGTCGCAGGTGTCAATGGGCGAGATTAGCATTATAAGGATTATTAGGGACGTTTGTTTGTGCGCGGATCGCACGCCGCTATACGCGACTCAAACACGCTTACGCACCCCCCCTAACCCCACCCAGCGAGACGACACACACATATATACACGCTATACCTCTGGTGTGCCAGCTTTACCTCTAGTGTGCCAGCTTTACCTCTAGTGTGCACCATCTACCTCTAGTGTGCCAGCTCTACCTCCAGTGTGCACGCTCTACCTCTAGTGTGCACCATCTATCTCTAGTGTGCACGCTCTACCTCTAGTGTGCACCATCTATACCTCTAGTGTGCACCATCTATACCTCTAGTGTGCACGCTCTACCTCTAGTGTGCACCATCTACCTCTAGTGTGCACGCTCTACCTCTAGCAGGCCACGGGACGATTCGCCGACGTGCTTAACCGCGCTTACATATACGTTCGTCGGTCTAGTCTGCACGCGTTGCTATGGCGTCCTGTGGAATATCTGGCGTGGTCATGTTGGTGACTACCATCGCATTGTGGATGCTGATACTTGCGAACACGCTCGCGATCGCCATGTTCCTTGCTTCTGACGAGGAGGTATGTATACGCGAGAGATAGCTCTTGAAATATAGCCCTTCGCTCTGTCACAGGCCTATGCATGTGGCAGATCGAAGGGCTATAGTTATAGAGCTACCCGAGAAAGATAGACATGTGGGTGTAAGAAGGGGAAGCAGAAGGAAAGATAGATAGATCGATAGATAGCTAGATGGCTAGTTAGTTAGTTAGATGGATAGATAGATAGATAAAGGCACAAAGCTAGAAAGAATGAAAAACAGAAGAGAGAGAGAGAGAGAGAAGAAAGCAGCAAAAGTGATAATGAGATATATTCCAACGGTGATAAGTAAGATCATCGTGCACGTATGGAAGCAAAATTATCAATGTTACCTCAGATAGCATGCAGTCGTTCGACCAACATTGGCATTTGGTTGACACTGGCAGAGTTGGCAAGTGGTTGGCTGCAAGGCGTTGGGCCAACGTTGTCGTATACTAAACCACGCGATTAAGCAATTAATGTTATTAATCTTAATTCTCACCGCGCATCAACCGTTCGATCATCTTGATATTAAGATCTGCACAGCTTCATTTGATTAAAACATGCAGCCTATAAATTATAATTACTTTTCGGCTCGCTGTCGGTTTGTCCATCCGTCAAATACGACAAACTCGTTTGCAAACAAACTTAAATAGACGTTCGCTAACCCCGTTTTCAAAATCGGTGAAGTGAAGCATGCACGACAAACGACTTGGGCGTCTCGTGTCGACGATGTAGATCCATCGCTTAACGTGTCTACTAGCTATGCGAGCTCAGAAATTCCACACAGGTTATTGCACTTATGGTGATTTTACAAGGGATATCACGAGACATAATATTTCCGTTCGGTTTAGTGCTAGACCGCTGACACAGAAACAAGAGCGACCATCTGCTACTATGTAATATATATTCTCGTAATTGTCGGTGTCCACTGCACTGGATATATAGTGACAAGGTGACAATATAACAACATTTACGCGTATCCGACTTTATGCATGATCGTAATGGCGTGTTTATTCGGGCATTTTTACGAATTAGAAAAATGAACGCGGCTTCGAAACTTACGAGGTCAAAATGGCCCAACGTTACAGAGAGAATATATCGATTGTTTGCAATATACAACATACAGGCGAATCGTGTAGACGCCCCCATATATATATATAGATTCCAATGGTTGTTTATGAACTCGTGTGTCGAGAGTGCTCAATACTACCATGAGTAGAGCAAATATAGATAAAGTTATACGGACACGGTAGAAATTTGACTCTGTTTATTGCAATAAACAGAGTCAAATTTCTACCGTTCGTATAACTTATCTATAATATAATATATAGTATATAATATAATATATATTTAATTGATGAAGAAGAGGCCTGGACGCCTCTACGGCCACAGCTCGATGAGCTACGCCAACACGATTTAGCATTGGTTTGTTGTTTGCCTTATAACATGTTTATAAAAAACAAAACAAAAAAAAATTGTAATAAAAGTTTTGTTTAAGAATATATATATATATTAGTATATATTATATATAGAGAGAGAGAGAGAGAGAGGATGAGAGAGAGACGGAGAGAGAGAGAGAGAGAGAGAGAGAGAGAGGAGAGAGATACGCCGAAAGAATATGTGTATGCGATACTGTTTGTAATCGAGAGCGTAATAACTCTCCGTGTTTACGATCGTATCTGCACAATGACTCTCTCTCGTTCTTTGCTATATATATTATATTATACGCATATATATGTCGTGCCGTAACTCATTGTGCACGTCCCTCGTAATATATATTGCCGCGTGAAATCTTCGTCGATTATTCGACATGAAAACAATACTCGCTGGCGCGACTAGAAAATGTGCTACACACTCCAAATCAAACGGAGAATTGGTCAATTTCGAACCGCGGTGATTTCGTATTAGTGTACCTAGGCTGCGTATCATATGGGACTGTAAGGATATTTACGCAATGCTAATAGTCGTTTCTACCGGTTTATACATTTATCCCCGCATATTTCACCGCAACACACCCGGGAGATAACACCGCGAGATGTGCCAAGTGACGCATTTTTTGAATAGTAGCTTAGCGGCTGTAAATCATTACTCCGTCGCGCAGTTACGTTTGAATGCGGTGGGTGTTTTAACAGTTCTAACGCGTTCATATTCTTGCGCCGCTAAAATCTGACGCATTAAAGAAAGCGGCGGTCGCCTCCTTAGAATTATTTAGTGTCAAATAAATCTTTCCCTAAGTCGGCACATGATACATATTTACGACAACGAGAGAGCGGCTTCGCGCTGTGAACTCCTGATTTTAGGCCCCTGTTCGTTATAACTACTATAGCGCTTTATATACATACGGGATGGCTTCGGGGGAAGCCTAGACCATACAGGATACAGCGCCACAAAGCTAACACCAACATATAACCCGCTATCTAATACTTTATTCACGTTACATAATACCACGCGATATATGGAAAAGCCGTGTACAAGATATCTATCGCTATCAGAGCTTAAGGAGAACTAAACAATTGTGTTCATTATACTCTATAGTATCTAGCAGATCGGCTTCATGTGGGTCGTGCGTATGCCTCTCACTGTGTGTGTGCGTGCGCGCGCATGTGTCCGGTGTGGCAAGTGCCGTGCGTGGGTGTGTGTGTGCGCGTGTGTGTGGGTGCGCGTGGGTGCGTGCGGGTGTCAACATTGTCAAGTGTCTATATTGCGAACGTAATGCTGATTATTACACAGACATCGTGTATGCGAACGCTGCTAAAGACGACGCCAGCTCTAAAGACTCAGTACGCTGCCGATCTTTACGCAGTCATGCAGCGACCACTAATTACATTCGATTCAGCGGTACCCTGACACACGGCACACACACAGACACCTGTGCACCAC
>NW_014577831.1:99173-114530 GCF_000485595.1 Priapulus caudatus
TATATATATATATATATAGATATAGATATAGATATAGATATAGATATAGATATAGATATAGATATAGATATAGATATAGATATAGATATAGATATAGATATAGATATAGATATAGAATCTGATATAAATATATAGATATAGATATAGAATCTGATATAAATATATAGATATAGATATAGTTATAGATATAGATATATATATTCTATCTATCTATCTATCTATCTATCTATCTATCTATCTATCTATCTATTAGATAGATAGATAGATAGATAGATAGATAGATAGATAGATAGATAGATAGATAGATAGATACATAGATAGATAGATATATACTGCCACTCTTCTGTGTAAAGCCTACATGTGTAATCGTCAGGCGAGCAAGTGGGGGAGACTCAAACACAAACGCCACGATCTCTGTACGTGGCCGTTACAATCAGCACAAATAATATTGCACGAGGAATAACTTAATAATATTTGTTCCGGGTATTTCATATATTGACTGGACTATAACGCGACTTCGAATAAAACTAAAAATTTGCTTGCAGCTATTTCGTCACAAACAAACTGATTGTTTTTGGGGCAAAAGCCGCGCGCACTTGGAATACTAATTCGAGTAATACTTGTACGCGAAGCCACTCAGACAAAAAGAATACCCGCGAGTATTTCAGAGTAGAATGTGCGTTTACGAGAAAATTACTATAAATCGTCACTAGCACGCACGCATCTTTATTTTTTTAATATGAATTTAAGATTAAATTTAAGATTTTTTATTTCAATGGAAATCCGGGAAGATGTTCAAAAACAACAATTTCAATTGGCAATTTTAAAATGGCAATTTCACGCGTTTTGCGTTTATAGCGTTTGCTAGCAGACTTATGAATTGCTTCGACTAATACAGCCGACTGCTATATCCATCCAGATTGTACATCATGCGCAATCTAGTCTCTCATTACTGCAAGACGTATTCATTGTAAAGCCACCAAATTGTAACTAACTTAAATGCGAATTGAAATAAATCAAGTTACACGTATTATTGCAGGCGTAATAGAAGTTTCGCGCGCGCTTAAATCACCGTCCGGATATGAAATCGCACATTATACACGCTCCACACGAAACTAGACGCGGGAAAGTTCGTGTGAAATTGTTCGCTCTGCATGTGCGACAAATGACGCACGCGCACACACACGCATTCTTACGCACACCCGCGCACAAATGCATTCTTACGCACACGCACACGCACACACACACACACACACACGCACGCGCACACACGAGCATACACACAACTCGCACACACCCGCGCGCGCACACACACACACACGCGCGCACGCACGCACGCACACACACACACACACACACACACACACACACACACATACACCACACACAAACACGTACCGTTTTTTCTTGCGGCTCTCGTAGCAACGGTACGCGCCACGTTGGTATGTACCATCAGGAGTAGATAATAGGGATCCCCTATTATCTATTCCTGGTACCATGAATGACTTCCGCACGGCACCGTGAATATATTTATATAATCAAAAGCTATTAATTATACACGCATTATTAGCTCTTGATATAATCAAGAGCGTATATCCTTCTTTATATACGCTCTTGATATAATGTCCATACACATATATTCACGATGACACTGCAGTGTAAAAGAACAATACCAGTAATTACCGCCCAGCCCGACTTGATCATCGAACCCACCAACACGACACACGTCGCGACGCTGAATGGGCTCAGCCTTCCTCTTCTATGTGATTAAGACTGACCCGTATTAATTAATTACGCAAGTAAACAGATAACGTCCCGTCCGAACAATACCTCGTTGACTACGATCTAGTGTTGCGAACGCGCGCGCACGCAGGTGTATCTAGGTTTGCACCTCTCCCAATGTTGTTTGCAGCATCGGTGTTTGTTTGGGCCGCTCCTGACGGTGCGTCGTGTCGCAGGTGTCAATGGGCGAGATTAGCATTATAAGGATTATTAGGGACGTTTGTTTGTGCGCGGATCGCACGCCGCTATACGCGACTCAAACACGCTTACGCACCCCCCCTAACCCCACCCCGCGGGACGACACACACATATATACACGCTATACCTCTGGTGTGCCAGCTTTACCTCTAGTGTGCCAGCTCTACCTCTAGTGTGCACCATCTACCTCTAGTGTGCCAGCTCTACCTCTAGTGTGCACCATCTACCCTAGTTGCACGCTCTACTCCTAGCATGGCCCGGGACGATCGCTGACGTGCTTAAACCGCGCTTACATATACGTTCGTCGGTCTAGTCTGCCACGCGTGCTAATGGCGCTCCTGTGTTGAATATCTGGCGTGGTCATGTCGGTGACTACCGTCGCATTCGTGGATGCTGATCACTTGCGAACACAGGCTTCGCGATCGCCATGTTCCTTGCCTTTCTGACGAGGTAGCGTATGTTAGCGAGAGATAGCTCTGAAATATAGCCCTTCGCTCTGTCCAGCATGGCCTTGCATTGGCAGATCGAAGCGGCTATAGTTATGAAGAGTACCCCCCCGAAGAAAGGATTAGACAATGGTGGTTGTAGAGGAGAGAGAGCAGAAGGAAAGAATAGATAGATCGATAGATAGCTAGATGCTAGGTTAGGTTTAGTTAGAAGATAGATAGATAGTAAAGCACAGAGCTAGAAAGCAATGAAAGAAACAGAAGAGAGAGAACGAGAGAAGCAGAAGAAAGCAGCAAAGTGATAATGAGATATATTCCAACGGTGAAAGTAAGATCATCGTGCACGTATGGAAGCATTATCCAATGTTACCTCAGATAGCATGCAGTCGTTCGAACCGAACATTGGCATTTGGTTGACACTCTGGCCGGTCTTGGCAAGTGGTTGGCCTTTTGCCATAGGCGTTGGCCAAACGTTGTCTGTATACTAAACAGCCGCGATTAGCAATTAATGTTATTAATCTTAATCTCACGCGCTGCTCAGCCTTTCGATCATCTTGAATTAAGATCTCACAGGCTTATGATTTGATTAAGTAACATGCCAGCCTATAAATTAACATTACTTTTCGGCTCGCTTGTCGGTTTGTCCATCGCTCATACGACCTACAACATCGTTGGCACAACAAACTTAAATAGGAGCGTCCGCCTAACGCCGTTTTCAAAAATCGGTGAATGAAGCATCACGACAAACACTTGGCGCGTCTCGTGTAGCGACCGATGTAGATCCATACGACATAACGTGTCTCTAGCTATGCGAGCTCAAAAAATCCACACAGGTTATTGCACTTATGGTACTTTTACAAGGGATATCAGAGACATAATATTCCGTTCGTTTAGTGGCTAGACCGCTGACCACAGAAAAGAGCGACCATCTGCTAGCTTATTAATATCTATTCTCCGTAATGTCGGTGTCCACTGCCACTGGTATTATAGTGCACAGTGCAATATAACAACATTTACGCCGTATCCGGACTTTATGCATGATCGTAATGGCGCTGTTTTAATTCGGGCCATTTTTACGGAATAGAAAATGAACGCGGCTTCGAACTACGAGGGTCAAAATGGCCCATCACGCTTAAGAGAGCATATATCCATGTTTGCAATATACAACATACAGGCGAATCGTGTAGACGCCCCAATATTTATATACTATATATTAGATTCAATGGTTGTTTATGAACTCGTGTGTCGAGGTGTCTCATACTACCGATGAGTAGAAGCAAATATAGATAAAGTTATACGGACACGGTAGAAATTTGACTCTGTTTATTGCAATTAAACAGAGTCAAATTTTCTACCGTTCCGTATAACTTTAATCTATAATATATATTAATATATATATATAATATATATTAGATTATGAGGAAGGGCTGGACGCCTCTACCGGCACAGCTCGACTGAGCTTATCCCACACCGGGATTTAGCATTGCGTTTTGTTGTTTGCCATTATAATAATGTTTATAAAAAACAACAAACAAAAAAAAATTTGTAATAAAAAGTTTTGTTTACAGAAATATATATATATATAGTATATATTATATACTATAGAGAGAGAGAGAGATGAGAGCGAGAGAGAGAGACGAGAGAGAGAGAGAGAGAGAGAGAGAGAGAGGAGAGAGATGACGCGAAAGAATATGTGTAATTGCGATACTGTTTGATAATCGAGAGCGTAATAACTCCCGTGTTTACGATCGTATCTGCACAATGACTCTCTCTCGTTCTTCTTATATATATTATATTTAAAAATATATATACATATATATGGTGCAGTAACTCATTGTGCACGTCCTCGTAATATATATTGCCGCGTGAAATCTTCGTCGATTAATTCGACACGAAAAAATACTCGCGTGCGCGTAGAAAATGTGCTACACTCAAAATCACGGAGAATTGTCAATTTCGAAACCGCGATGATTCGTATTAGTGTCCTTAGTGCTGCGTATCATATGGGACTGTAAGGGTATTTACGGCAATCTAATAGTCGTTACAGGTTTTATACATTTTCCCCGACATATTTCACCGGCGAACACCCGGGAGATAAAAACCGCGAGATGTGCAAAGTGACGCATTTTTAGAATAGTAGCTTAGCGGCTGTAATACATTACTCCGTCGCAGTTACGTTTGGAATGCGGTGGGTGTTCTAACAGTTTCTAACCGTTCATATATGTGCGCGCTAAAATCTGCGCATTTAAGAAAGCGGCGGTCGCTCTTAGAATTATTAGGTGTCAAATAAATCTTTAATAAGTCGCACAGATACATATTTACGACAAGAAGAGCGGCTCGCGCTGTGAAACTTGATTTTCGGCCCCACTTTCGTTATAACTACTATAGCGCTTTATTATAATAGGGATGGCTTCGGGGGAAGCTAGACGCATACAGGATACACGCCACCAAAGCTAACTACACATATACCCGCTATCTAATACTATATTCTACGTTAAATAATCCACGCGTATATGGGAAAGCCGTGTACAAAGATATCTATAGTATCAGGAGTTAATGAAGACTAACAATTGTGTTCATTAACTCCTAATAGTATCTAGCAAGCATGTGGGCGTGCGTATGCCTCTCACTGTGTGTGTGCGTGCGCGCGCATGTATCTGTGTGTGCAAGTGCCCGTGCGTGGGTGTGTGTGTGCGCGTGTGTGTGGGTGCGCGTGGGTGCGTGCGGTGTCACATGTGTCAGTGTTATATTGCGAACGTAATGTGATTTATACACGACATCGTGTTTGCGAACGCGTAAAAGACGCACGCCAGCTTCTAATAGACAACGTCAGTGCAACGAGTCATGCAGCGACCAAACTATACATTCGTTCAGCGGTACCTACACACGCACACACACACATAGACACACGTGCACACACCGGCTCCCCCCCCCCACACACACACGCCGTTGGACACGCAGCCTATTTTGCTGCTGTTGCTGGTTTTGTCTGTCTGCGTGACCGTGCAGTGTTACTGTAACGCTATCGGAGCAGAGGCACATCGGCGCTCGTCGTCAGATGACCAACATGTTCTGCTAGCATCTATGACAAATACGACATACGCATATACGCTCTCCTATGACACTATTTGTCATAGGAAGAAAAGTACACCGCACGCTAGATACAATAATGAAACCCAACACAAGAGTAGGGTTGCTCTTGTGTACCCCCTACTCTTGTGTTGGGTTACATTATTGTATCTAACCGCACACATGCCCTGGGCCTGTGCACAAACAACATGAATAAGAGTATACTACTATAAGAGAGTAACTTATTCATGTTGTTTGTGCACAGGGCATGCGTGCGGTGTACTCGTGTGTTGCAGATGAGCATTTGACCGGCATTTACAGGTGATTATCGGCAATAATAGGCGAAATAGAGTAGAGAAACATTAAGACTTTGGTAGTAAATACATTTTGTGTTTATTTACCTTTTTTTTTGATTGAGACGTTCCAAGTGCCTGTGATCAGGAGTCTATCAATAACTCCTGATAACATAACATAGGCACAGGCCCTTGGAGCGTTTCAATAAAATATAATGCTAAATAAACACGAAATCTATTTACTACCAAAGTCTTAATGTTTCTCTACTCTCTTACACCTATTATTGTTGACAATTTTCTGTAAATGTCGTCCAAATGCTCATCTGCAACACGCTGGCTGCCGCACGCTAGCTGCTGCACACTGACACATAACTATATATTTATGTGTCGGTGTGCACCAGCTAGCGTGCGGCAGCCAGCGTGTGTTGCAGATGAGCATTTGGATGGCATTTACAGGTATTTATTTAGCATTATATTTTATTGAAACGCTCCAAGTGCCTGTGCTCAAACTCAAGCCGAAAATGCCCACCTAGCTGTTAAACTCTACAGGTTTGTGGTGATAGATGTATACATATAAAACTGATTGGCAATCCATTAGAACCTCACCCAACGAGAACCTACTGGCAGTGCACTACTAGTAGTAGATACAATAATGTAACCCAACAAGAGTAGGGTTACAACGCGAGCATATTCTTTTCTTTGGAGGAGCCCCTGAGTGATTCACTCAGGGCGGTTTTATGGTGCGCGTTTTTCAAGACTAGAACTTCCAAACTGGGTTTATTCTAAACACGAACCTTTCTTCGCTATCCTGGGACTTACTATGTATCACAACACTCTGTTTTAAACTAATATAACTTGTTACAAAATTTTGAAATGACGAGCGGCGATATTTAGAGCGCCATTTCTGTTGACCTGTGACGTACGCATTCCCAATGCGCATAGCATTCGGCTACCTTGGGCTTCTGTATTGCCTGACATGCTTGCTCTAGTGACGTCATGACTGACAGCAGGCATCTCAGGATGCATTCAATCTTGGAGCCGAAGTTAGCCGAACGCTATATGCATTGGGAATGCGTACGTCACAGGTCAACAGAAATGGCGCTCGAAATATCGCCGCTCGTCTGTTCGAAATTTTGTAACAGGTTATATTAGTTTAATACAGAGTACTGTGATACATAGTAAGTCCCAGGATAGCGGAGAAAGGTTTGTGTTTAAAGTAAACCCAGTTTGGAAGTTCTAGTCTTGAAAAATGCACCATAACACCACCCTGAGTGAATCACTCAGGGGCTCCTCCAACGAAAAGAATAGGCTCGCGTTGTAACCCTACTCTTGTTGGGTTACATTATTGTATCTATACTAGTAGTAGTATACCCCCACATTGACGAAAATGACATAGGTCTCAATCTGGCCATGCTCTCTAGTCTCTATCCTTGAACCTTATCATGACTAATATATATATATATAAATATGTGAGTCTGGCTAGGCAGGCTACTGAGCATTGAGTGTCCTGCATATAAAACCTCAAGCCATCAGATAATCATAGTAGATACTAGCTCCAAGAAACGGTCTTGCTAGGGTTAGAAGACCATATATAGACAATCAGTCGCACAGCCTCGTCGGGTTAAGTAGATACCATCGGATTAAAAACAGCAACTGCAAATACGGTTGCATGAAACTAATTACCCGTACAAAGTAAGGGCAGCGGCCCTCGTTGAGTCTTCCTACCGTAACATAGAGTTGGAAGGACATGCAGGCAGGCACGCACGCGCACACATCGGCCCAAGGATAGAACAGCTGTCCACATTTGCACATGTCGCACATTGCGAAAATACATTGGGGTCACCTAATACATCCTTGAAGCCACACATCTATGAATAGCCTGTATTTTATGTATCAGTTCAACACATGTTGTGTGTCCTCCACACCATTGTCCTCTGCATTTACAGCAATCTGGCATCAAAATAAAGTATTATCCAGCGCTTCTTATCGAATGCTACCCTACCCGCAATCATAATACAGACCCAGTCGCAATCTGTGAAGTGCTCTCCTCAATCCCACGTTAGGTATTCGTATACTATACAGTGTTTCCCCTGCATTGACACGAGCGAGGCGCGCCGCCTCGCTCAAATTCTCAGCTGCCACACAGAAATTTGTCGAAAACACCGCCTCGCTGACGAAACTTTTGACAACTTGAAAAAAGAGATTCAAGAGTCTCATACAATGTGTTCAGAATAGCTTAGAATGCACCAAATTGCACCATTTTTTCAAAAATTTCGGAACCGGATCCGAAACCCGGACCTCCCCTAGCTTAGCCAGCACATGCACTGCTTACTTTGCTAGGACCTCGAAATGCGCAAACATTACAAAAAACATTTACCACCTCACAAAGCTTTCTGTGCAGGGGAAACAATGCTAGGCCTTTATACTATATAGTTGGTGACCCCTCTTAATATAACACTGTTTAGTGGCAGTTAGTAATTACCTTTTTGCATTGTAGTTTGCATAGAATTACTAAGAGATGGTCAACCTTTAGCCTAATGCTATACCGATAGCCATCGTTTTGAACTGCAGCCCATCGCACCGTGCTGGCAGTGACGATTTGACGTCACAATGGAGGAGCTGACGGAGGGTCTCGCCGCGTCATTCAGCATATCGCAACAAGAAAACAGCACGGCCGCGGAGCATCCACGCTTCGCACAGTACAAGGCGAAGCTTGGCGCATCTGGGCAGGATGAGAGACGAAGCAGACAACTCGAGCTACAGAAGAAGTAACTACAGGGCCGTAGGCTGAGCAAATTCTTATGGGGGGGGGGTCAAAATTTTATGACTCAATTGTGTAATGATGAGCGACGGGTGCAGCTCTTGATCGACGTCCATATAATGTGGTAGGGGTGGGTCTGAGATGAGGCTTTCATGGATAAGTGACCAAAAAAATCACGTTATAGGGTTATTTACGATTATTAGCTAAGCCTATTTTTTAATTTTGCTCCAAAATCTAACTAGTGGGGCAGGTGCCCCCTTAGAGACGCTACGTCCCTGGACTAGATATTGTCTGTTCGTCGTTCAACGTGTCGCAAGCCTATCTCAGGTGCAGTTCTATGTGTTAATACATTGCTTCTGTCTGTGATTTTCCCATGTGTGACTTTATGTGGATATCTGTGATTTGGGTAAGGGCATCACTAACTGTCTGTGTGTCAAAAACAATAACGTGTTGTTGTAAATTATCTCGTGGCTATATCCTCGGGATGTCACAACATACTGCTCAGATCAGAATACAACAAGATATTTTAGAGATTTCGTCTAACTGTGCCACTCCTCTATGAATCACTATATATGACTATATTCACTCGGGACTCGGGTATATATTGTCTTGATGTTTTTATAAGATATTGCAGTTAGATCTTAAAGTTTGCACTACCCTAATTTACCTGCTGTACCCCTGGATCTTTCTTCCTTCTGGTCAAACAACTCAACCCAGCGTGAACAAAATTAGTATATGACATCATTTTCAAGATATGCTACAACTAGAAATATTAGCCGAATCCAAACAGTTTTAGTCAACACATTTTCGACTTCACGATCTTAACTCGCCGGTGATCTTATAAATGGCGACTGTTCATCATTGCCAGGAATAGGAGCAGCGTTGTGAATCATCTACGGAGACTCGCGGGAAGTGACAGCTTCGCACAGCAAGAGCAGATTGACGACGAGGAAGATGCTGCGAATGATGGGGAGGAGATGGAGGTCGATGTAAAGTCCAAGAAGCGAGCGCCATATTACCGAAACAAGGTACTGTAGTGTTTACGGGCGCCAGGCACGTTGAGACGCGTAACTTATGTTGTCGAATAATAAAGATCTTCTTGATGTCTTCTTGTCGCTTCTTCTGTGAATGTTTGTTTACTTATTACTACGAACACTGCCATCTACACTACTCTACATGACATCTGACCCTACAGTGCGCATCTCTCGCGCAATAGCGAGCGAGGCCAGTTTTGTCGTCGACCCGAGTTTTTCTAACGTTTATCCCCGTTGTAAAGTACATTTGAGAGAAACGCGTCTGCGTTGAAGACGATCGTGACGTGTGATGCAGTCGTCTGTAAGCGTTTACTTTGACACCGCTGGTGGTGCCCTCTAGTCTACTCTCTCTACCATGTCGTAACTTGCTATTTGCAGTTGATGTTGTCAGAATGGCTGGTGGATGTGCCAGCGGACCTCTCAGAGGAGTGGATTCTCGTTCCGTGTCCCGTTGGGCGTCGAAACCTTGTTGTAGCGGCAAAGGTGACACCATTGCGAGAGAAGCGTTAGTCGTATCAACTTCAGGAGCGAGAGATGTCGGCCTTTCTCGCGCACTCATTTCTGGGCTCGAAGGCGGTGGGCCATATCTCTGTGGCAACAATATCATAAGATGTTTCATTTTAATAAGCGGGCTGCATGTTGATTATTGTATACTCGAGATCTATTTGTGGATTGCCAACAGTTGAACGTTGCCACACCTAGTTCTGTTTAGGCCATCTCTAAAAGAATGTTCCTAACCCCTCCCATGGTTAAATTTGTTGGTCAGTAATAGAAAATATCTTGGGAAATTACTAAAAAGGAAGAATACTTACAAATTATATGTATTTGTAATATGCATTTATAGTTATATGTATATAGTCACAGGCAGTCATGTAGTGGCCTGGTAAAGAAGATGTATTAGATTATATTCGTGTTTAATATTTCTATTTGGCACGTTTTAATCAGTCAGTCAGGTTGTGCCAACAACCTAATTAGTTAAACTAGGTTGCCCTGCTGAGCAGAATGCATAAAATTTTTTTTGATCTTGCTGCAATTTGCACATAGACCATGAGAGTTCCGTAAATTGCTTTCTCCTAGTAGTATTAGTGTCATCACATCAGGATTGTCATAACACATAGATATATATCATATCTATATTATGACACTCCTGATCACATGTACACATATAGATCTACTTACAAGTTTACTCACTATGTTGGTTTGGTTGGTTTGGCCGCAGGGCGTCACGAGCAGTTACACGAAAGCCGGCCATCTGCTCTCAAAGTTTTCATCACACTTACCAGGTGGATACAGAGGGCATGCCAAGAGGAGTGCAGGTACTGTTCTAACTGAAAGATTTCCATATTGCAGGTTACACTTAAAATGATTACGTCACCGAAAATAGTAAAAGTAAAAATATTATCTCCACTTTTTAACAAAATGCAGGTGATTCTGTTCACTTTTTATGGTTAAATTGCTGCACTATACTTCCTATTTTGCTATTCCGTTTGATGTGAACAAACACTCGTGACTCATACATAGCCCATAGCAAGCATTTAATGTCATGATCAATATATCAAATCGCCCAGATTTTTTTGATTTTTAACTAGTTGAAAAACAATCTTATCAGGTAAGAATTTGATGATACATTTGGTGCCGTTAGTACTTACTTTTCATGTAAAAAAATGCAACAACATTTTTACAAATATACACCATAGAAAATTCGTGACGTAGTCAATTTAAGAGATTTCTTCTTTTTCACCTTCCCACCCTTTTCCTTTTCCCATTTCCCCACCTTCTCTACTCCTCTGCTTAGCAGATTATACAAAGATTACAAAATATTCGCTAAAAACATCCGAAATGTGACAGACTGCTCATGTTTTGTATGTAGAATATACCTTGCTCGACTGCATACTGAGCGAAGCAGAGAGAAAGTACTACGTACTGGACGTCATGAGTTGGAATGGACATCCAGTTGTGGACAGTGAGGTAAAGACTAACTTACGTCGTCGACATTGCACCTGACTTGATCTGATAGTAACTAGTTTTGCTATGACTGTATGCATAACTATCAGCTACTGGCTGTCATTCGGGACAACGCAAACTTGTGCGCAACGATGTGACATTTGAGAGTTTTCATCGTAGTATTTATATTACTACTAAAACTATTAAAGGGATCGTTTACTCTAGGTTCTAGGGTTATTTTCAGTTAATTTAGGTTAAAATTATGCTACATAAAAAGTTTCATGGTTCAATCACCATTAGATATATTTTTTTTTAAATGTTTTAAAACTAAAGACTACAGTTTGATTACAACGACGGTGGCGCCACTCAAAGCGCACGATCTGATAAGTTGCGCAAAACCACTTTTCAGCCAAGGGCTATATAGCAAGGGGTATATATACAGACCGAGGGAGTTTCTTATTTATTAATTTAAAAGCAAAAGTATTGTAATCTAATATATATTTGAGTTCGTATGTATGTATCTATGTATCTTCCCTATAGGCGGCCAAACCGCCCAAGCGATCTGGATGCAATTTTCACAGGGCCATCTCTTATACCCAAGTGGTCATTTGGGCCACCTGTCTCAAGTAACAACAACGCTCTTACGTGCGTCGTTATAACGACCAGTAAGCTGCCTTCATCGTAGCGAACAGCGGCTGGGTAAAAGTTTCTCGAGCCACTCATATCCCGGACTGCAACGAGTAACGGAGTAAACCAACGAGCGGTAGAGAAGCCGTCTGGAATCTATCGATTTATACTTTTATAGAAGTATAATTTTCGTCAGTTTTCGCGTATGTATATATTATATGCACCGCCTCGTATCTCGTCAGCTTTATGCATGCATTTTCTCATAACTACAGTAAGAAAATTTCCTGTTTAATTTGTCGCGCAACTGAAGTCTGGCGTTACGATCGGCATTCCGTCATTTTTCGCCGTTTTTACTTGTTATTTCATGACAGCATATTACGTTTAAACCGTTCTCGGTTTATCATTCATAATGTGTAATATTATTCTGTAATGCGATTTGCTGCCGACGAGGGAAATATGGGGATGGCAATATTGCACGCAGATAGGAATTATTGCCGACCTGAGTATTTCAGCAATTTTAATAATCTTGTATTACAATAAACATTTCCCGCGTTGGGACAATTAACCCAGCGTGTTATTGTTTCGGGAAGTTTTTTTTGGAAGTCCGACATTTTGTTCATGTTCGTGTGATTTTCCCAGTTCAACACACAAATACACGCATGCGCGCACGCATGGACGCGCGCACTCACACGCACACGCGCGAACCCATAGTTTGCGTGCAATATCGGGCCACGCTGCCAACGCTATTCTATTAAATTGACTACGTCACTTATTTTCCATGGTAAAATTTGTAAAAAAAAAAGCCATTTTTTTACATTAAAAGTAAGAACTAACGTTACTAAATATATCCTCAAACTCTCACCTGATAAAAATGTTTTTACGTTGGTTAAATTTGCAAAAATCTAGACGATTTGGTAATTTCTGTTGTCTAACACAATTCCCCCAGTACTGTTCAGATACTGGCGTCTCTCTGTTTTTCACCGGCAAATTAGGGCATATAAAGAAGGTATATAAGCATGAAAAGAAAAGAGAAACACTAATTGTATTTTCATACATATTTTGTACAAATAACACACAAATGTACTACTTGATGGTGCTAGAAATTCGTGACGTAATCACTTTAAATAGTTGCAAACTGTTTTTTCTTGATGTATACACTAGTCATAGTAGGTAGCGCATGATTAAACAAGCTGAAAATTGAAAATACGTCACGAGCGATATGTTTGTTATATTTCCGGATAACGAAAAATAGAAACTGCGTAACTTAAAAAATCAAAGCATACACATGCATCATAACAAATTAAAAATACAGCAACTAAAAAACCAAGCTACACGAGTAAATAGGAACACAGATAGAGAGAGAATATGTGTGCGTGTGTGTGGGCTGGGCGTGCATGTGTGTGTGTGTGTGTGCGTCTGTGCGTGCGTGCGTGTGGAATATATACATGTATATCAGGGGTTAATAATGACAAATATGACAATTATTTGTCATTATCAACCCCGGATGTATATGTATATAATATATATTTATGATCTCCACGGCCAACCACTTACACGCCACACTGGATGTCAGTGCAGCCTGCAGCGCGAACATAATTTATGTTAACAATAGAGTGTTTCTATAAGTTGCTTTACAATGACGAGAATTTGCGTCTTGCTCAGATTAGAGGCGCCCTCTAGCGGTACACCACGATAAAAACGTCGGCTGCTACGGACTGCCGCGTGATGCACTCACTCGCACGCTAACTAACCGCTACTACTACAACAAGTACAACAGCTATGATCACTACAACAACTACAACAACTACAACAACTACAGCGATGACAAGCGACGAGTGCGAATTTACCCATGTACATTAGCATAAGGGAACGGGTATGGTGGCCGGGCTGCTGCGGCAGAAGGGAAAACTTTTAGATCGGATCTTATCATATACACATTTTCCTCGGGCATACCCCTGCCCATTTTAAGCGTTTATGATATCGGCCGAAGAAAATGATCTATGCTTGCAACGGCGATCAGCGAGCGCCATTCCTATGTACATTCGTATAGGAGAAGCATTGTGCGGATTACATTTTTTTTAGATTTTAGATTTTGAAATTTATTTATGCTTTCAAATATTACATGGTTACATAAATGTCACAACGATTTTTAAATAAACACAGCGAGGGAGGGCGAATTGACTGTACAGTCTTCAAGTCAGCCACTCCGCAATATAAAGTTAATTTCAGAAAGTTAATCCATGAAAATGAAATGGCGGGATGCTGCGGATAAGATAAAGAGAACCATTGATCAATCAATCAATCAATATATATATATATATATTCGTATTTATATAACAGATATCTATTGAGAGGGTGCACTGCAGTTATTTACCACGAAAGTCTCTTGTTGTTGTTGTTCAGGGGCGGATCCAGGGGAGAGGTGCACACCCCCTTCCCTTCCCACGCAGAGTGCCCTTTTTGCAAAAGTTGCCTTTTATTAAAAAACGGTATGTTTTGCCGCTCGGCCTGTATCTGACAAGTATTTCACTCAGTCGGAACCGATCAAGCCCTCGTTTTTCTTAGAGTATATATATTGGTCGGGGCCAGCTGTGTCGGGCCATACCATGCTCAAATCCAAAACTAACCGCTGCCGTTTTAAAAATGCCGTTAGCAATACAGTGGCGGCGCCATGCAGCATGGCGCCACTGTACGGTCGCCTGTATAAGTTACATATATAAGTTACACTGGATGAGTTACATTATTATATTGACAAATGCACGCAGTTCAATCAGCTACACCAAAAGCTCACATTAATAACTTATGAACCGAAAACCGATATATATGTGAAATTAATGAATTTAAAAAATAGTTTTTTTGTGGGCTTTGCCCCCAAAATATTATCCCTTTTTACAAAGGTTGCACTTCCTCCTTCCTAAAATCCTGGATCCGCCCCGGTTGTTGTTGTTATTCATTAATCCTTCTGCTACACGAGGTCATGGTCACAATGTATACACGCTTTGTATCGTTAGCTACCAGTGCTTCTTCATAGTAATTGTTTTTTTGGTTAACAACGGAGTGTTCACTTCTGTTGAACGAGTAATCTCTTAGCTTTGATTACGAACTATGATTTGGCTAGTTTACTATAGTTGTCGTTAGATGGCGTTCGCCACCATCATAACAGCCAATCGGAAAACCCATTCGACTCTTCCCGTCATGCCTAG
>NW_014577831.1:114555-117055 GCF_000485595.1 Priapulus caudatus
AGTCTACTATCCCTTTTAACTATAATACTATAAAAATAGCTATAAAACTATTATATAATACTAACTGTTACCTAGTCCTAACCGTTTATGTGTCTCACAATGGCCCCCAGAATGGCACGTGAGTATGTGCTAGGCTTAACACGTTCACCAATGCATATGCGTCGTAGACACGTGCATAATCTCTCTCGTGATTATTCTCGCACTACTGTAGCATAGCTGTACAGTAGGTGCCTATGCATGCTCGGATTTGAATATATTGAAGCGACGCGCTGGGAAATACGTTGCGGCACAACGGTTTTTGCGCGCCATATGGATCGTGTCTCACTGCCATTGTCCTTTCAGACAGATTTCAGATTCTTTTGGCTGAAATCCAAGTTGGATGAAATTCCAAAGTTGGCAGAGTATTCAAAGCTTAATCCCGTAAGTCATGTATTATATACAGTATTAAATATATAGTAACAATAGCTCTCAATAGTACGGACACCAAATTCCTTGTAGAAGTATAGATAGGAAATTTTACGCGTTGGAAATGGGACTCGCAGCAGTTCCACAGGTTCTGTCCTTGGTCGACAATAGCAAGGACCAATGATGCAATCGCAGTGGGATTGGTTTTTTTTACCAAACATTCCCTGGAATTATTGATTGGGTGAGAAACCAGCCGAAGAATGTTTTGCATGGAAAATTCTGTTTTTCTTGTCGTAATCTATTCAGTAAGTAATGTTGAGCAATGCCTAAATTAGTGTACCTCTAATAACTAGTTTACCAAAATTTAATACATTACTGATAAAGACGTTATTCTGAATGTCAATAAAATGAGGCTGGAACGATTCATCTTCAACATTTTCCCTCATAATTAACGTTTTTGTGCAACTAGCTCAAGTTTGAAGGCTTGCCAACTTACCAGTGTACACCAGATGGCGTGGCTGCAGCTTTGGAGGCAAATTTTCCATTTCAGGTAAGCCATGTACGGATGATACGTTGCCGCTGAGATATGATAAAATTCTCTAACACGATTAGTAAATTAATGATGACAATGAAAAACGTTTTAGCCAGTGAGGACTGTTGTGGAAATGTGAAAAAGAGCTACAGTCTTTATAATAAGAAGAGAATTTTATTGATTTACCTAGTAGTTATGATATCTAAACCTAATTGCTTGATCTGTCAGATTGTTTTGTACTAGGATTTAAATTTGTTTGATAATGGAGAAGTAATTGTTATGTAAAATTTCAACGAATTTGTCGATGTCACTGCGCAAGATTTGCACGCTCATTATTTAGTACAGTGTTCTCTCCATCATAATTATTGATTTTCCTGTCGTTATTAGTGTGGTTTTGATTTTTCTTTAATAACTAGATTTAGTGTAGTTACAGTGATTAGTTTCGGTTTTTTACAGCATGGGTTAATGCGGATTTTTTCGTCGGTGATTATATGCCACGTGTTACGTATACCTACCATTGAAACCTACCATACAAACATCTTACACGATGAATGTAGTTTTACCTCGTGTCCTGTCTTTTTCTTATGTTTTCTGTACCTGTCAGCTAGACCCCCACACACACACGCACACACACACATACACACACCAACACACACACACACACACACACACACACACGTATGCACACAGCACGCAGCACGCACGCAACGCACACACGCACAACACACGTACACACACACACACACACACACACACAGAACACACACACACACACACACACACACACACACACACCGACACACACCAGCACAACGCGCGCGCGCCACGCACGCACGCAAGCACGCATGCACGCACGCACACACACATACGTATACACACACACACACCACACACACACACACACACACACCCACACACACACACACACACACACACACACATATACACACACACACCACCACACACACACACACATTCATACCACACAAACACACACACACACGCACGCACGCACGCACGCACACGCACGCACCGCACACACACACACACACACCACACACGCACACACTATGGTGTGTGTATGTGTGTGCGTGTGTTGTGTGTTTGCTTGCGTGCGCGGTAGCGGGAGTGCGTGCGTGTGTACCTGCGTGCGCGTGCGCCTGTGGCTACGCGTCTGTGGCTACGCGTGCACGAGACCATACACGCATATACGTGGGGTGGGTGCATGGTGTGCTTGTGCTTGTGCGAGAATCTGTAGGTTTATATATCGTACGTAGGTTTATATGTCTGTATGCGTCCCTGACACTGTGCCCCCTAACTGCTTTCACCCCTTCAGCTTTCATACGTACGCGTTACGCTGTCCGTGTGCACGTATGGCTGTTGGAACGCCATCACAAACGTGTGAGATGCGACCAATCGATATATCAGCGTAACTAGGTAAAGAACGCTGTCACGTACGCCCCTCTCCCCTCGCACCGTTGCCATCACCGTCCCCTCGCACCGTTGCCACCGTCGCACCGTTGCCAGCGAGTGTCTGTCTCTCTTCCTTGTCTCACGCGTTAA
>NW_014577831.1:122921-123892 GCF_000485595.1 Priapulus caudatus
AGCTTCCATCTTTAATTTTAAGACACTTAAACGTACGCGCCATCTCGTGGCAACTTTCATAACGATCCCAACGAACATTCCTTCGAGAAGGTTCCTGATACCAATCCCTGTGCCTTCCACTGTTTCGGCGCGTATGTGAACACATTTGGGACTAACAGGGTTTACTAGAATCCCACCACTCCACCACAGAGTCACCGCAGTAGACGTGAGATGGCGGCTGTCGCTCCGCCGCACTTGTATTAACCTTACAGCCACTTCGAGCTGCGTTAGCATGAGGTTAACATAGTGTGATTGTATTCTTCATGGTATTCAGATATTCATATGATAATGGTCATGAAACTGCCGCACATTATGGTAACCCACAGTTAAACATTGCAGTTAAGGGGACTAGATCTGGCATTTTAGAGGTGCTGCGAGTACAGGCAAGTTCCAGCGGACCGTACTTGCAAAAAGCGAGTGAGAAAAATTAGAAAAGAAATTAGTAATTTAGAAATTAGTAATAAAAGCGAGTAAGAAGTTGTAAAGTGAGTAAGTTAATCCGTGAATGCGCCGGAAAAGCATTGCCAAATCCAGCCAAATGTGCTGTAAGCTGATCATTAAAACAACCTCGCTCGTCATAGCTGGGCTCTGGGTCCAAACTGAAAGTGCACGAGAGCATATAAATATAAGATCTTTCCCCTTTAAATCATGCACATATTCTGATCCATGGTAAATCTAGTATAACTACTCAGCTACTTTAAAATCCGTAGACGTATACGTGAAGATTACATGTATATACTGGCACAATCGAAGAAATTCATTTCTCTTTAGTTTATACATCTTGTCACTTCTTGGAGTTTGGTTGACATTATGACGTTTTTGCGCTATTGCCCAACGTGTACTAGGGCTGAGAGGGTCTATGTCCCCCGGGTTACCGCTGGAACGTACCCTGGTACTATCTAATATGCCGGACCGTACCTCGCCTACTCCAC
>NW_014577831.1:124757-133590 GCF_000485595.1 Priapulus caudatus
CGGCGACAACAGGGTTGGCGGCGACAACAGGGTTGGCGGCGACAACAGGGTTGGCGGCGACAACAGGGTTGGCGGCGACAACAGGGGCACAGGCGGCGATAGCGGCGGAGGAGATGGCGATGGTATGGTCACGTGATGGCCTGTTGTCGTCGGCGGGGGAGGGGGGGTTCTAGCATTGGGGTTTGAGTGAATCGCCACCAAATACATCGGCAGCAAGTGTATGTTTTTACCTGTTGATTGTACACTCAGTGTATGTACACTAAGTGAATGCGCGTCAAGTGTATGTACCTGAAGTGAATGTACTATAAGTGAATGTACACTATGTGTATGTACCCGAAGTGAATGTACACTAAGTTTATGTATACAAAGTAAATGCAGACCAAATGTATGTACTATAAGTGAATGGAACGCCAAGTGTATGTATACTAAATATATATACCCCAAGTGAATGTACACTATGTGTATGTAAAATAAGTGAAAGCACGTCAAGTGTATGTAGGGCCTACACCAGATATTTTTTACCCCAAGTGAGTGTACACTAAGTAAATGGACACTAAGTGTATGTTCCGAAAGTGAGTGTATATTAGGTGTATGTGCGCCAAGCCATGGTCACAACGTGTGATACCTGAGCGTTGACACTGCCGAGAGTGACAGTTCACGTCTTGCACTCGTGACACGGTGACACAGTGCCCAGGGGCCTACGCGGCCTTGACCACGGCGGACACGGTGCCCACGACGCCCGTGACACGCGTGACACGACGCCGTGACCAAGCGGGGACAGCCAGTGCCCACGACGCCTGACACGGGACACTGGTGCCCGACGAAGCCGTACACTAGCGACACGCCGTGCTACGACGCCTGACACGGGGACACAGTGCCCACGACGCCGCGTTGTGACACGGGGACACAGTGCCACGACGGCCGAACACGGGGACACCGGCCCACGACGCAATCGTAACACGGGGACACGGGTGCCCCACGACGCCAGACGCAAAGCGTGACCGTGACACAGCTGGCCACGACCGCTGTGACACGTGACACAGTGCCCACGGACGCCGTAACACGGGACACAGTGGCCCCACGGACGCGTGAACACGGGTGACACAGTGCCCACGACGCTGTGACACGGTGACACAGTGCCCACGACGCCGTAACACGGGGACACGGTGCCCACGACGCCGTGACACGGGGACACAGTGTCCACGACGCTGTGACACGGTGACACAGTGCCCACGACGCCGTGACACGGGACACGGTGCCCACTCGACGCCGTACGTAACACTGGGGACACGTGCCCTCGACGCGCGTGACCAGGGAGCACAGTGTCCACGACGCGTGTGACACGGTGGACACAGTGCCCACGACGCCTAACACGGGGACACAATGCCCTCGACGCAAACGTGCACACGGTGACACAGTGCCCACGACGCTGTGACACGGTGACACAGTGCCCACGACGCTGTGACACGGTGACACAGTGCCCACGACGCCGTGACACGGGACAGCGGTGACCACGTGCCCAGCGACGCTTGACACGGTGACACAGTGCCCACGACCTCGTGACACGGACACAGTGCCCCGACGCAGGATGACACTGGCTGAACCAGTGCCACGGTGCCGTAAGCACAGGGGGACAGAGTGTCCAGCACGCGTGGACACGCGGGACACCTAGTCGTCCAGCGACGCACGGGACATTGCGGCGACCACAGTGGACAGGAGCGCCGTTGACACGGTGACAGTGTTCCACGGCGCTGCGGACACGTGGACACAGTGGTCCACGACGCCGTTGCACGGAAGAAACGGTGACACGACGCGCGTGGCACGGTTGAAACACATTGCTCACGACGCCGCTGACACCTGCAGGACACAGTGACCACGACGCCGTGACACGGCGACGCAGTGTCACGACGCCGTACATGGGTGACACAGTAGCCCACGAACGCCGTGCACGGTGAACACGGTGCCACGACCGCTGCTTATCAACGATCCAGGCGTTGACCTCAGAAACTTCAGAGACGTTGCCGTGTGCTATTCATAGACGCATCGACGCAGCTCGGTGGGTAGGCGGTTCACGTTACGTAGGTAAGTACATTTATAAACGACGTTTGTGGAGCCACGGAAAAAATTTGCATGGCGCTGTGCAGTCTCGCGTGTTTCGCCTGCACGGGTTGTGCGACTTACGTCAGCTGTCTCTGTTGGTAAATGTCAAATTATGTTTTGCTTCTCTCCACTCTCCACGCGCGCGCTCTTCTCTCTCTCTCCTCTAGCTCACATCTCCACTCGCTGCTCTCCGCTTATCTCTGCTATCTCTCCTTCTCTCTCTCCCTCTCTTTCGCCTCTTTACTCTCCCCTCTCTCTCTCTTATCGTCTAGAAATGTAACGGTCTCTATGGAATGCTAGAGCTAAGCGAATCTCGGTGCCGTGCCGTGCAAGTCGAACGCTTCGGAGAGGAGAAAAAACAGGCGTGGATCTATTGCTACAGTTTTTTACTCTTTCGTCAAAATTAAAAACGAGCTGGAAACTGCCGATAGGTAGCCGGCATTGCCTTTTCTAAGCCATAATTCTAGTTGTAGGATCATAGAATAAATTACGACCGTAACATTACGAACAAATTTCGGTGAATTTCGTGAAAAGGTGGCCGAATTATATGAAAAATCGCTTTTGCTCTGTCTCGCGTTTTCGAATCTCACATTGGAACATGCCTACGGTTTTTATTGACTTGTGTATAGTGGAGAGTGGTATGTTAGTGTTGCATACCATAGAACCCGCTGAGCCTCACAGTATTAAGAACATGTACGAGCTTCGTGTGTGCGGATTTATTTTCTAGCATTCTGGCATTCGAATTACGGTGGATCGTGGCATTGCAGTAGCATATAACGTTATAATTCGTGCATTTATTGATAATTGTATATCTATCATGACTCGTTATGATTTCCGTTATTTTAGTTTTGTCTTCAATTATTGTTAAGTCGATGCGCGGACGTTCGTCAACGTATGCAGATTTTCGAATCATGGCAAGCTTATTGCCTGTCCTGGTAACACTTCAGGAACAAGCTCATCCTTTCTGGGTTTACACAATCGATTTCTCATTCGCCTTTGAGGTTAGCCTAAACGTAAACTCGCTGCAGATAGTGATCACCGTTCACTGTGAGAACCGTCCTGCTATTATTGCAAATGGTCTCCAAGGATTTGCCTGTGCATTTATAAATGATAGCAAAACGTCTTCTATTATGCAAATGTCTCTTAGTGATTTTGGCCTGTGATCTATAAATGATATGCAAAAACGTCCTATATTGTGAAAGGTCTTACGATTTGACCTGTGATTTATAAATGATAGCAAAACGTCCTATATTGTGCAAAATGCTCTAGAATTGGCCTGTGATTTATAAATGGTAGGAAAAAAAACGTTCTATATTGTACAAATGTCTCTCACGATTCGACCTGTGATTTATAAAGGATAGCAAAACGGTCCTATATGTGAAATGTCTTTAACGAAGTAAAAACTCGAGTGTCCACTGCGTCTTTTACTCCCTTAAACTAAATGCAGCTGTGAGGTATGGCATGTTTTTTGTTTTATGGTGATTTTATCACATATAACATTCGATTTATCACATATAACATTCGATTTGAATCACATATAATCATTGATTTATCGCATCATAATATTTGATTATTAAATCATATGTATATATGCAATAAATCGACAATAATTCATGCTGGCAAAAGTAACAATTGCATCATTTGATACCATTCGCCTGTTAATTCGATTGTATAGGCATTATCTGTTTAAAATGCTTCACATTATTTTGATTTGATTTTATCTCAGAAAAGGAATCAAACCATTCGCATCGCTGGCATCAACGACCACTCGTCGGTTTGGAATCAAACCGATTCAATTATGGAAGTAGAATCGTTCGATTTTGGAATCAAATTGCTTGGAATCTTTTGATATAATTTCAGGATCGACAGGGTTCGCATCGAAGAATCGAATGATTTCGAGTTCCAGAAATCAACGGATTTCGAACTTTTCGACTGAAATTATACCGGACCACGATTTCCGACTCTAGTGTGCATCTTATGGACAACTTGAGCAAAACGGCACTAGTTTAACTTTGGAGCATGTTTTACATTATGATAATTAATAAAATTCTTAAGTATTATAGCTCATAATAAGCCAGGAGATTCACAATCAATCAGTGTTACAATCTATTCTAGCATTTTTGAGTTCTGTAGTTTGTAGAGGTAGTTGTTGAACAATGTTTATGGTGCACACTAAAGTGCTCATGAATTCCCCGGCTCGCCACGCGCACCCGTTCGTCACAACTGAGAATGTGCGAACCATAGAACTAAATAGGAACCTTCTATTTAGAGTTCTATGTCGCGAAAACGTCTCGTTCCGTTCCGTCAGGGTGGCACGGCGTAGAAGCAGAAGCGGAAAACTTCAGTGCTGCCTCAGCAGCCAATCGTCCAGGACAAATCTGCATGCAGCGCCCCCTCAGCACTCAGGCATATAGAATTGAGCCAGCTGACGTTGGGCCTTCGTAAGTGCTGAGAACTGGAGACCACAGCGGCTCGCCGCTTCGAGACGGAATTCAGGCGGTAGAAGCAGATGCTGCGGTTGAAGTTGTTGCACAGCGTAGACTTCAATATGTTATCGCCAGCGAATGGCCCGACATTTCTTTTTGTGTAGAGGGCGTTCAGCGAACGCCAAAGACTGGGCAAGTACTCCCAAATACAACTCCAATCCTGAGAGTTTGCTGCCTACAAAAGGGGATTTCAGAAGTGCAATTACAAAGCTAAGATATTCTATGTATATCTTGGCTATTTCAACTGCATCAACTCTTATGATAAACTAACCTCTGACATTAGAAATTTGAGAACTGAAGACTTAAAGTAGTGCGATTTCGAAACAGACTTCCTGGACCGTCTTGTATTTTTGCCGACATTATTAAAATACTTAAATTACCATTAAATACGTATTTCTCGCGAACGCAAGTATAACACTGCAGAGGCTACGTGTTTTAGACACTCGTACATTGTTACTTTTCACGGAATATGAATCTTTCTGAAATTGTGTCAATTGAATTTCTGTGTTGACATCTTGGTGCGCATTCACGCTATGATGCAAGGTCTGTTTCTCACGAGTCCCTGTCCTACACTTTTAATTAGTAAACTCGCATTAAGTAGTAGAGATGCCCCGCTTAACCAGTCCTCGATCTACTTATTATATCACTCAATGGAGATGCAGTTTTTTTCTGATGGCTGCCAATTTCAAAGTAATTGTCATGATGAAAAAGATTGGATCGTATTGTATTTATAATATATACATAATAGCAGCAACCCATGATATTTTTGTAGTGGAGTCGTCAGTAACGATGTTCGCTATTGGCAGACTCATATTTTTGCAATATTTTCCCAGATTGTGGCCAATTGTAAAGAGAGTAGATCCTTTCAAGCCCACATCATTTTTTATTGACCTGCACGTACACACATGACTTTCTCAGTAACTGGTATGAAGTGTGATTGGCAAAACCATTTTAGCGCCATCATACCTGCTCCATTGCTCGTCGCTGATCGAGCAACAGAAGAGAAATCCAAGCAATGATGGTTAGTGTCATCGCTCCTCAGCAGGCAACCGACTTCACAAAGAGAACGGATGTCCATCTCCCTCCACCGTCGTTGCCGTATAACTTTAATGCGACATACCAGCAATCCAAATTTTAATTGGTCCACTATCATGGCTAGGGAGGTTAGATAATCGCTATTTAATTTAACTGTGCTCTTGCCTAGGATGGCGCCGAATGCAAAATGTGTGTGACATCTGCTAAGTGGTAATTGTGAGGGTGCCGATTACTATAATGAATTTTTTCTCTATCTGCCACTTGTTAATTATTTATATGTACGACATGGGCTATAATGCATAAAAAAATTGTAAAAACCACAAAATATATTGCTTTACATAATAAGATGAGTTGCCGTGTGCTGAACGAAAAAAACAGTTGCTCTGCTTAAAAAGATTTAAAAGTGCGATTGACAAAAATTTCTTCTTTTTATCTCAATTTAACGTATGATATCTTGGGGGTAATCATGGGTTTACAAAATCATTCCCTTGTGCATTTATTATTAATCAGTATAGACGTAACGATATATTTGTGGGACAAAGTCATTTTATTAGCATAAAAAAAGAAACCAACATTTAGTCTAAAATCGAGCCAACATTTAGTCTAAAATCAACCAAAATGGTAAACTTTCTGCTACTTTTGACTTCAATAGCCGCACAATACATATATCGCATAAGAAAAAGAAAAAAAGCTTCGGCAAGCACTGCATATTCTTGGCTACACAAATAACAATCTTCTCAGCCAAAGAAGCCTCCACATTAAAAGTATAATAAAACAAAAATTAAAAAATGGAAGATGGAAATAATTATATATTGTGCATGTTCTCGCGGCCAAGCCGATGTGAGCATGGAACGCCTCGATCGCTCCCTCCCTCTCTCCCGCCCCCTCCCTCCCTCCCTCTCTTACTCATTACCACCTGACCCCCTCCCTCCCTCGCCTCTCACTCCAGCTCACCACTCGATTGCCTCCCTCCTCCCTCCCTCCCCCCTCCTTCCCTCCCTCCCCCCTCCCTCCCTGCCTTCCCTCCCTCCCTCCCTCCCTCCTCTCCTCCCTCCTTCCCTCGCCTCCCCTCCCTCCCTCCCTCCCTCTCTCACTTACTCACTTACCACCTTCGACCCCCTCCCTCCCTCGCCTCACACCTTCTCCTTCTCCTCGCCACCTCTTCCCCCTCCTCCTTCCACCACCTTCTCCCCCTCCTCTACCTCCTCCCCTCTTCCCTTCTCTTTCCCACCACCTCTTCCCCCTTCTTCTTCACCACTTCTCCCTCCTCCTTCTACTTCCTCCAACGATTCTCCCACTCTCCTCTACCTCTTCCACTTCTCCCACAAAAAATCCTCTATATCCTCTCTTCTACCTTCTCCCAATGTTCTCTACCTCCTTCTCTCCCCTATCTCCGCACTCCTTCGTCCGTCCTCACCACGATTCCCCCCTCATCTACTCCTCCCTCTTACCTTCTCTCCCTCTTACTGTTCACCACGTTCTCCCCTCTTATACTCCTCCGTACTTCTTCCACCGATCCTCTACCTACTCCCTCTTCTATCCTTCTCCTCTCCTGTCTACGCTCCCCCATCCTCTCCCACTATCCCTCGACTCCTCCTCTTGCTACTTTCTCCCTTTCGACTACCTCTTCTCTCCCCTTATTCTTCAACTCCCCGGGTTTGTTGCTTACCTAGTATGTGCAGTGTGTGTGTGCCAGTGCGTTCGGCTGCGCGTGGGCCGCAGCGTGCGCGCCTGTCGTGCGTGCGTGTGTGTGTGTGCGCACATGTGTGTGCCCTGTGCGGTGCGGCGGTGCGTGCGTGCGTGCGTTGTGTGTGTGGGTATGCGTGCGTGCGTGCGTGCGTGCGTGTGTGTGTTGTGTGTGTGTGTGTACGCTGTGTGTGTGTAGGGTGTGTGTGGTGTGAGTGTTGTGTATGCGTGCGTGTGTGTGTGTGTGTGGTGGATGTGTGTATGCGTGCGTTGTGTGCTGCGTCGGCGCGCGCGCGTGTGTGTGGTGCGGTGTATGTGGTGTGTGTTGTAGTGTGTGTGTGTACGTGCCGTGCTGTTGTTTACCCCCGTGCCATACTCTGTTGTCGCTGGTGACTAGTGTTACGTCGGCATGCGATGTCTAGCGGTCGGTCGATCCGGTCGCGTCCTGACGTCGGTACGGCTGTTGGACGTCGTCCTTCCGTGTTTAACGCTTTTTCTCGCTCGCACGTCTGGAGCTGGTTTTATTCTCTTCGCTCTCTCCTCTCTCTCTCTCTCTCTCTCTCTCTCGCTCTCTCTCTCTCTCTCGCCACGTCTGAGCTGGTTTTACTTCTCTTCGTCTCTCTCTCTCTCTCTCTCTCTCTCTCTCTCTATATAATATATATATATATAGGGAAGGTATGAAGAAGAGGCCTGGAACAGCCTCTACGGGGACACAGCGTCGACTGTGCTACCCCACGGTCCGGATTTAGGCTTGCCGTTTGTGGTTCGCCATTATAATGTTTTATAAAAACAAAAAAATTCTTGTAAAAAACAGTTTTGTTAAGAATTGCTGCACTCAAGTTAGCAATGAACCGACTAGTTTCGACTTGTGGTAGTCTTCGTCAGGCTTCCTGTCTAACTATTTACAGCTGAAAAAAACCTTGTTCTTGCAGCGTGTTCTCGCTTCCTTATATACCCTAACCCTGTCTTGGAAGGGGGCGCCAATAGCGGGCGCCCCGTACAGCAGAAAGGGGGCGCCCAGGGTGTTAGGGGGGCGCCGGAAAAGGGGGCACCAGGTGTTAGGGGGCGCGCGCCGAAAGGCGAGGCGCAGGGGCGCCAAAAGCGGGCGCCCAGGTGATTAGGGCGGAGACGCCACGAAAGGGACGAACATCGTGACGACGCACGCATACGGCTATAGCATGCGGGCGACCCAAATTCAGAGGGGCGCGGCGCATCTGGTTTTGTGATCTGTACTCGTCTCGCGAACTGCATTGTCCGTACTGGAATCGTCTGTTGTGATTACGGGCTCAGTTGGCATTCTATGACGTAGCCGGCAGCAAGCGGAGCGGAAGACAGAGCGCCTGCGGATGCTGCGAGTCGGCCAGACGGCGGGCGACGAGGATACGATCCACGCTGAACGCGGCTGAGACGCACTCGCTAGAGGGTCCGGTACACTGAAGATATAAGAATTACGGACGATCAGAGATCTAGCACATCCGCACAACAATAGTGACCGAGGCACTCCCACCATACTTTAAGACAAACAG
>NW_014577831.1:133615-140217 GCF_000485595.1 Priapulus caudatus
ACAACAACAACAACAACAACGACAATAATAACGAACCACTGTAACAACGACAATAATAACGAACCACTGTAACAACGACAATAATAACGACAGTCTGTTACTCCGCTAGGTTGACGGATTCCTGTTCTACCACAAGCGCACTCACTACACGTTCGGACCGACGCCGCTGGTCGGATGGCTGAAGCCCTACATGATGGAGGAACTGCTGGGAGTAGCTGTGCCGGAGAAGCATCGGGCCGGCATGCCGCCGCACTACGCCAACCTCCGGCAGCACATAGCCGATTGGGAGCGGGAGAGCAGAGAAGCGCGGAAAACGCGGAAGCACAGGGGCGGTGGCTGCGACAACAGGGGCGGTGGCGGTGACAACAGGTTGGCGGCGACAACAGGTGCGGCGACAACATGGGCACACGCGCGAAGCGCGGAGCGAGATGCGATGGTAATGGCCAACGTGATGGCCTTTTCGTCGCGGTGAGTGGGCTTCTACATTGGGGTTGAGTGCATCGCCAACCAATACATGCGCAAGGATGTTACTTGTGATTGTACACTCAGTGTATACCTCTAAGTAATGCCGTCAAGTGTATGTCCTGAATGAATGTAACTATTAATGTACCGCCGAAGTGAAGTACACTAATTAGTATAGCAAAGTAAAGCCCACACAAATTAACTAAATTGAAATGAACTGCGCAATGTACTGGCGTATGGAAGTAATGTATGGGGTAATACTATAACCCCAAGAAGTACACTATGTGATTACAATAATGAATGCAGCGTCAAGTTATGTAGGCCTCCACCAAATATTTTTACCCCATGAGTGACACTAAGTAAATGCGACAACTCCACTGTATCCGCTAATGAAGTGTATAATAGAGTTATTGCTGCCAAGCCAGGTCCGACGGTGATACCTGACGGTGACACTGCCGAAGTGTGACAGGCACATCTTGCACCGGACACGGGACAACGGTGCCTAGCGACGCTTGATCACGGGGACACGGTGGCCCACGACGCCGGACACACGTGACCAGCGACGCCGTGACACGGGACACAGTGCCCACGACGCGTGAACACGTGGGACACGGCTGCCCACGTCACGCGTAACACAGGGACCACGTGCCTACGGACGCCGGACACGGGGGAACAGTGCCCACGACGCGGTGACACGGACACGTGCCCACGACGCCGAACACGTACACCAGTGCCCAGGCCTCCGTAATCACGGGACAGCGTGCCACACGACGCGTGACGACGGTGACACAAGTGCCCACGACGCTGTGACACGACACATGCCCACGGCGCCGTAACCACGTGACACAGTGCCCCACGCATACGCTGTGCACACGGGCACAGTGACTCACGACGCGTGACACGGACACAGTGCCTTGCCACGACGCTAACCCCGGACACGGGCCACGACCCCGTAACACGGGACACGGTGCCCCCAACGCCGTAACACGGGGACACGGCTGCCCACGCACCCGAACCCAGGGACATCGGACGCCCACGATCGTTGACGCCGTAACCACGGACACGGTGCCCTCGACCGCCCGTGACACAGGACAGCAGTGTCCACGACACTGATCGGTGACACAGTGGCCCACGACCCGTAACACGGAACAATGCCCTCGACGCCGTGGACACAGGGACACCAGTGACCCCCCGACCCTGGAACACGGTGACACAAGTGCGCACGACCTGTACACGTCGTGAACACAGTGCCACGACGCCGTAACCGGGCACGCGTGCAGCGTGCCCACGAGGCGGTGACACGTGACACAGTTGCCCACGACGTCCGTGACACAGGACAGCAGTGCCGCACGACGCTGTACACGGACACAGTGTCCACGTCCGTAACACGGGGACAAGTGTCCAGCACAGCCGCTGACACGGGACACCAGTGCCACGACGTCCGTGCACATGGGGACATCAGTGCCCAGGCACGCCGTGACACGGGGACAGTGCCACCGCCCGCGACGACGTTTGACACAGTGCCCGACGTCCGTGACACGGAAAACGGACCACGACGTCCGGCAAGGTACACGATTGCTCACCGACGCCGTGACGCACGGGGGAACACATGAGTGACCACTTGACGCCCGTGACATTCGGGACGAGTCCACTCGACGGCCGTGACATGTGACACAGTGCCCACGACGCACAGTGGCACGACAACGGTGCCGCCGACGCGTATCAACGATCCACGCTTGCACCTTCAGAATCAGAGCCGGTGCCGTGTGCCCTATTCATAGACGCATCGACGCACTCGTGCGGTAGCGGTTCACGTACGTACGTAACGACATTTTAATACCGAGTTGTGGAGCAAAACCATGCAGCGCGGCATCCTCGCGTGTTCTCGCCTGCACCCGGGTTGTGCGCCTACGTCCACTGTCTCGTTGCGTAAATTCAAATTATTTGCCCCTCCACTATCACGCGCGCGCCCTTTCTCTCTCCTCTCTACTCACTCCCCTCGCTCCCACCATCTCTCGCTATCTCTCCTCTCATCTCCCCTCTTTCGCTCTTTTCTCCCCCCTCTCTCTCTCTAGCTCTAAATTACGTTTCCTATGAATGCTAGAGTAAGCGAATCCGTGCGTGCCGTGCAATCGGAACGCATTCGCAGAGAAAAAACCGCGTGATCTATCTGTACAGTTTTTTACTCTTCGCAAATTAAACAACAGGCTGGAACGCATAGGTAGCGCCATTGCCTTTCTAACGCATAATTCTAGTTGTAGGATATAGAATAATTCCACGTAAATACGAACAAATTTCGTGAATTTCGTGAACAGTGGCAATTATCATGAAAATCGCTTTGCTCGTCCGGTTTCGAACGAATACAGCACCGTTTTATGACTGTGTATATGAAGCTAGTTAGCTCGTTGCATATCCATTAGACCCCTTAGCCCTCACAGTATTAGAACATACGAGTTCGTTGGATGTGCGGATTTATTTTTAGCATTCTGGATTCATATCGTGGACGTGGCATTGTGCAGTAGCACTATAACGTTATAAGTGCATCTTATCCATAATCTCGTATATTATCATGAATCTTATATTCGTTTATTTAGTTTTGTCTTCAATATTTAAGGTCATGCGCGGCACGTTCTCAACGTATACATTTTCGAACATGCAACTTATGCCTTCCTGGTAACACTCAACACCTCATCCTTCTGTATACCAATCATTTCTCCATTGCTGTGGGTAAGCGTAAACGAAATCGTGCCGATGTGATCACGTTTCACAGGTGGAAAGTCCTGTAATGCAACATGTCTCCAAGATGGCCTGTATTCTATAAATACGACAAAACGTCTCATATCAAGTCTCCTAGGATGTCCGTGTTTATAAATCATACTAGCCAAAACGCCTAACTTGTCAAATCTCTACCGATGGACCTGTGCTTATAAATGATGAGCAAAACGCCACATGTGCAAATGTCTCTAGAACTGCCTGTGATTTATAATGGTAGAAAAACGTCCTATATTGTGCAAATGTCTCTACGATTGACCTGTGGTCAATGAAAAGGTAAAAACTCAGTGTCCACTGCGTCTTTTACTCCCCTTGAACTAATGAGCTGTGAGCTATGGCATGTTTTTTGTTTTATGGTTGATTTTATCACATATAACATTCGATTTATCACATATAACATTCGATTTATCACATATAACATTTGATTTATTGCATATAACATTTGATTTATCGCATATAATATTTGATTATTTAATCATATGTTATATGCAATAAATCGACAATAATTCCCTGGCAAAAGTACAATTGCATCATTTGATACCATGCCTGTTAATTCGATTGTATTAGGCATTTACTGTTTTAAATGTTCACATTATTTGATTTGATTTTATATCAGAAAAGAGAATCAAACCATTCGATCCTGGCATCAAACCATTCGGTTTTGGAATCAAACCATTCAATTATGGAATAGAATCGTTCGATTTTGGAATCAAATTGTTGGATTTTTGTATAAATTTCAGGATCGAATGGTTCGATTCGAAGATCGAATGATTCGATTCCAAAATCAAACGATTCGAACTTTTCGACTGAAATTTATACCGGACCACGTTTCCGACTCTAGTGTCATCTATGAACAACTTGAGCAAAACGGCACTAGTTTAACTTTGGAGCATTTTTACATTATGATAATTAATAAAATTCTATAAGTATTATAGCTCATAATAAGCAGGAGATATCAAATAATCATGTTACAATCTATTCTTAGCATTTTGAGTTTGTAGTTTGTAGAGGTAGTTTTGAACAATGTTTATGTGCACACTAAAGTGCTTCATGAATTCCCCGGCTCGCACGCGCACCCTTTCGTCACAAGAGAATGTGCGAACCATAGAACTAGAATAGAACTTCTATTCTAGTTCTATGGTGCGAAAACGTCTGTTCCGTTCGTCAGGGTTGCACGCGTAGAAGAGAGCGAACTCGTGCTGCTCAGCAGCCGATCTCCAGGACAAACTGCATGCAGCGCCCCCTTCCCACACTCAGGATATAGAATTGAGCCAGAGCGAGAGCGCCATCTGTCGTGGAGTTTGTCTCCAGGAACAACGATCCGCGCCGTCTAGCGACAACTTTAATCGCCCGCGAATTATTGCTGAGGATTGTTATTACTGGCGGCCTAGGAGGGAAGCAAAGAATGTGCAGGCGTGGGTCCTAATATAAGTTCGCCACCCTATGTAGATGTGATACAAAGAAAAACAAAATAGACCGGGCTGCTTAAAAAATTCAATAAGTGCTATTTGACAAATTTCTTCTTTTTATCTCAATTAAACGTATGATATCTTGGGTAATCATGGGTTACAAAATCATTTTGGTGCATATTTCATTATAATCAGTATAAGACGTACGATATATTTGTGGACAAAGTCATTTTATTACATAAAAAAAGAAACCAACATTTAGTCTAAAATCAATCGACCAAACCTTATATCTAAAGATGCGAACCAAAAATGTAACTTTCTGGTACCTTTGACTTCAATACCGGGCACAACTAATATAGCTCGCATGAAGAACAGAAAAATACAGTTCGGCAGCAATGCTATATTCATTGGCTTACACAAGAATACAGGATTGTCTCAGCCCAAATGAACGCCGGGCCGTAGGAGTAGCGCCGGCGCGTGCACATTAAAAGTATAATGAAACACAAATTACACAAAAGGAAATGGAAATAAATTATATATTTCGTTGCATTCTGAGCGGGCCAGCCCATGCAGTCATGAGACGAACTTCGATCGCTCCAATCCCTCCACTCTCCTCCGCCCTCCCTCCTCTCCCTCCGTCATTACTCACTTACCACCTCAACCCCCTCCCTACCTCCCGACCTTCACTCACTCACAGACCAGCTTTCGATTGCCTCCCTCCGCATCCCCTGCCGCTCACCTCCTCCTCTCCCCCTCCGGTCTCCTCCAAGCTCCCGGTCTTCCCCCCAGTCGCCTGCCCTGCGCCTCCTAACCCTCCTCGTCTCACGCTTACTCACTTACCACATCGAGTCACCGCGGTCTCCACCTCCCTCACCACCTTCTCCCCCTTCTCCATCCGACCACCTCGCTTCCCCGTCGGGGCTCCTCCAGCCCGACCCGTTCCTCCCCCTCCTCTCCTCCTCGCCCTTCCCCTTACTCTTTGCCCTACGCACCGTCTTCGCGCCCTTCTTCGTTCACTCAAACATGCTTCTCCCCTCCATCTTAACTCCTCACATTCTCTCGCACTCTCCTCTCTACTCCTCCACCTTACTCCACGCCTCCTGGCCTAACACTGCTCACCATCTTCTACCCGTCTCACCATTCTTCTACTTCCTCTCTCGCCCCTATCCCCAACTCCTCGTCCGTCCTCGCACTGCAGCATTCTCCCGCCCTCATCTACCCTCCTCTCCGTAGTTGTTTGCCATCACCAAAATTAGCCGTCCTTCTCATCAGGGGTCGCACTCGGCTTCTTCACACACCGCAGTTCTCCAGGGAGGTTGGCGCCCCTCCTAGTACCTCCAGGTCAGCGTCTTCCTCTCCTGACCATCCTCTCACCTACTCCCATCTTCTACCTTCTCCCCTCTCCTCTACTCCCCCATCTTCTACTGGCCACTTACTCTCTCGAGATCCTCCTCCCTTCTTCTACTAGCGTTCTCCCTCCAACTACCGGCGGAATCTGTTCTTTCTCGCCTATCTTGCCCAACTCCCCGCGGCTTTGTTGCGAGTGTACCTAGTATGTGCGGCAGTGGTGCTGGTGTGCGCGGTGCGTGTACGTGGCGTGGCGTCGTGCGCGCGTGCCGTGCGTAGCGTCGGTCGGTGTGTCGCACCATGTTGTGTGTGCGTTGCGGGCGGTTGCGCGTGCGTGCGTTGGGACGTGTCGTGATGTGTGTATCCCCGTGCGTCGAACTGAGTGCGGTCGCGGTGCGTCGGGTGTGATGTGTGCGTGCTCGTAGGGTGTAGGTGTGCATGGTCGATGTGACTATGCGGTGGGCGTGATGTGTGTTGTGTATGAGTTGTGTAGGAAGTGCGTGCGTGCTGTGTGTTGCGGTGGGCGCAGCGCGTGTGTGCTTGTGTTGTTAGTGTGTTGTCGGTCGGTTGGTGGTGTATGTGTGTGTGTACGAGGCCGTCGCTGCTTGTTCC
>NW_014577831.1:140242-150325 GCF_000485595.1 Priapulus caudatus
AATCTTCCTGGATTCTCGATCCGATTGCAGGACTCAGGATTCCGCACATACACGGGGCATGCAGCTGCAGCGTGCAAAACTTCCGCGCGCCTCTGTTAATTAGAGTGTCTTTAACGCTCCAGCGAGCGAAGTAATTAAGAGATGCGATGAGGAGGGAGGCGAGATGCAGAGCGAGAGTTAGAGGGTGATGTGCTGCTACGCTGTCTCACCCGCTGGTCTGGCCGCCCACGTCCTCCGGGTCTCCCTGGTGAACGATGGGGAGGAGCACGTAGACGCGTCATGATCATGACGCCACAGGTGAAACACTCATGGTGGCTGCGTTGGTCCCGTGTACATTATATAGATCTATATCACCGAATATATTTATAGATTATATAATATGTAGTATATGTACTAGTTATATATATATATATATATATAGATATATATAATATATATCAGTGGCCTGGTACCCGGGATTCAAAAAGACACCTCAGCTGTTTTGCAGGTGTCTAGCATCATCGCTATACCAGCAGCCATCAGATTGTTACGCGGACGCGAAACGTAGTAGTGGCGAAAAGTCGAGGGGGTGGGAGGTGACTGTTTCACCCACACCAATCTCGTATCTGTCTAATATTAAACGGTTAACTGGGCGATACTGGCCCACGGTCAACTGTCAATAACATGGCGCCACGTGCTTTACTACCCCCCCCCACACACGCACACACACACACACACACAAACAACACACACACGCACGCACGCACGCCGCACACCACTACACACACACACAACAAAATACGCGCACGCGCCACCCACGCACGCAGCACACACACACACACACACCACACACACACCCACACACCACACTGCAACACAGACACCACGCACACGCACACACACACACGACGCGCGCGCGCACACACCACACACACAAACACACACACACACAACACGCAGGCGCCGCACACACACACACACCGCGCGACGTCACGCACGCACGCACGCACGCACCACGCACACACACCATACACCACACACACCACACACACACACACACACACACTGACACATACGCCACACGCACACACACCACACACACACACACACACACACACACATCCACACACATCTGACAATACGCACAAACACACACACACAACACACACAACACACACGAACACACACACACACAACACGTGCTGGCGCCACTCTCGATCACACACACACACACACACACACACCAAACGCACACACAGCAGCACACACACACCACACACACGACACACACACACACACACACACACACCACTTCACACTCACACAACTTCAGCCATCTTCCCCCCAGGCAACGTGTGTTTGCTACGCCTCTGCCACTCAAGCATCGCGACTGCGCGACCAGGTCAAACACCGTTGGCAATCAGTCCAATCGGCAGTTGCGCGCGTGATTTCTGTTAGCAATATCTGTATTTTCCAATCAGTCCTAATCACCGGTGCTGGCTGTCGCGCGTGTGCAGCAAATGTTGGGCACGAGAATAACCGCTGGCACGGCGTTTGCATTAGCGGGATGAGGTCCATTAAAAGCGGCATTTTGCAGCTGAGGGGGCACACGGAGGTGGTGCACCTTAATTTTTTTTTGCTTCACGATTGATGTGGTCTGAGAAAGAGAGGAGAGAGAGAGAGAGAAGAGATCTAAGGTAGCTGAAGGAGAAACGGTTCGCGTTTAAAGAGTCGTCAGTCGTGGGCGCCTTCGTAGTACACAAACGAGCGCGAGCAAACTGCAAGGCACTAATTGAAGGTCTAGTCTCGCACCCCCAGGGGTTGAGGGAGAGGATATGGTTGGCTTGTTCGGGGTTTTGATAGGATGCCGTCTAACACTTGACATATATATATATATATATATATATATATATATATATATAATATATATATATATATATATTACATATTCATTATATATAACTGAGAATTGGTTTAATAAAGGCGTATAAAACGGTATGGAACGTTGCGTGTTTTTCTGTCTGAAACGCATTGTCTGATGGATGAATTGTTTATATTTCGCCGAATCAACAGTGCGGTTGAAAGTAAAACCAAATCGCAAGATGCAGAAAGCGAGAGGTGCTAAACATGCCAACAGTCGCCGTGAGCGGCACCGGGGTGGGCAGGCAGCGCGGATGAAAAGGCTTGAAAGAAGCTATAGACCGGTAGTAGCTGTGGCGGAAAATTCTGAGTTGGCACTTTGAATGCAGCTCTCTCTCTCACTCTCTTGCTCTCCTTCCGCCCCTCTGCTGCTCTCTCACACTCTCTTGCCTTCTCTTCCGCCCCTCTCTCTCCCTCCTTTCTTTCTCTCGCGCGCTCTCTCTCTTCTCTCTCTCTCCTTCGGCGCGCCGCGCTTTCTTCTCTCTCTCTCTCATCTCTCTCTCTCTCTCTTTCGGCTCTCTCTTTCTCTTGCGCTCTCTGGTTTTCTGCTTTCGCTCTCTCTTTCTCTTTCGCCTCTTTCTCTTTCTCTCGCCGCTCTCTTTCTCTCTTTCGCTCTTTTCTCTTTCTCTCTCGCGTGCGTTATAAACATTGACAAGCTCGAGCCCTGTCAGTGCAACACAACATTTTCGGTGACGGCGCGATGAGACCGCTCACTGACCCTACGTATTGGTCTTAGTGGGGTGGAATGAAGCGAGGGCGCGGTCGTCGGGCTGCAATCACCATAGATCACCAAATAAATAATAATAATAATAATAATAATAATTAAAATAATAACAACAGCAACGATCAATAATACATAATAATGGTGTATTTAATTGAATAATAACACATTACATCAATAATTGCATCCAGAATAATAATAATAATAATAATTTAATACATACCAACAACAACCGACAAACAACAACAACAACAACAACAACAAAACATAAAAAAAGAAAAAAAGACAATAAACAACAACACCACAACCACCAACAACGAACACATAACAATATATAACGACAGTCTGCTTACTCAAGCCTAGCGGCGTGACGGATTCCTGGTCTACCACATAGCGGCACTCACTACACGTTCGGACCGCACCGCGCTGTGGCATGCGCTGAAGCGGCCTACATGAATGAGAACTGCTGCGAGTAAGCGGTGCCGGAGAAGCATCGGGCGCGGCATGCCGCCGCACTACGCCAACCTCGGCAGCACATAGGCCGATTGGGAGCGGAAGAGAGGCAGAGACAGCGCCGGGAAAACGCGGAAAGCACAGGGGCGGTTCCGGGACAACAGGCTTGGGCGACAACAGGTTGGGCGGCGACAACAGCGGTGTTGACGGCACAACAGGGTGCGCGACAACAGGGTTGCGCCGACAACAGGGCCACAGGCGGCGATAGCGCGAGGAGATGGCCGATGGTATGGTCATGATGGCCTGTTGTCCCGTCGGCGGGGGAGCGGGGGGTTCTAGCATTGCGGGTTTGAGTGGAATTCGCCACCAAATACATGGGCAGCAAGTGTATGTTTTTACTCGTTCGACCATTGGTACACTCAGTGTATGTACACTAATCGTAATGCGCGTCAAGTGTACTGTCGACCTGAATGAATGCTACACTATGTGGTATGTACCGAAGTGAATGCTACACTAAGCTTATGTATACAAAGTAAAATGCACACCAAATGTATGTACATAAGTGATGGAACGCAAGTCGTAGGCGAAAAATGGGTAATGCGGTAAGTGTATGGTAAATAATATATACCCCAAGCTGAATGTACACTATGTGTATGTGAAAATAAGTGAATGCACGTCAAGTGTTGATGTAGGGCCTACACAGATATTTTTTACCCCAAGTGAGTGTACACTTAAGTAAGATGGACACTAAGTGCTCATGTTCGCAGTGAGTGTATATTAGGTGTACGTATGTGCGCCAAGGCCATCGGTCACAACGTGTGATACCTGCACGCCGTCTGGACACTGCCGAGAGTTGACAGGAAACACTGCACGTCTTGCACTCGTGACACGGGACACGGGGCCTACGCGGCCTTGACCACGGCGGACACGGTGCCCACGACGCCCGTGACACGCGTGACACGACGCCGTGACCAAGCGGGGACAGCCAGTGCCCACGACGCCTGACACGGGACACTGGTGCCCGACGAAGCCGTACACTAGCGACACGCCGTGCTACGACGCCTGACACGGGGACACAGTGCCCACGACGCCGCGTTGTGACACGGGGACACAGTGCCACGACGGCCGAACACGGGGACACCGGCCCACGACGCAATCGTAACACGGGGACACGGGTGCCCCACGACGCCAGACGCAAAGCGTGACCGTGACACAGCTGGCCACGACCGCTGTGACACGTGACACAGTGCCCACGGACGCCGTAACACGGGACACAGTGGCCCCACGGACGCGTGAACACGGGGACACAGTGCCCACGACGCTGTGACACGGTGACACAGTGCCCACGACGCCGTAACACGGGGACACGGTGCCCACGACGCCGTAACACGGGGACACGGTGCCCTCGACGCACGTGACACGGGGACACGGTCCCACGACGGCCGTAACACGGGACACGGTGCCCACTCGACGCCGTACGTAACACTGGGGACACGTGCCCTCGACGCGCGTGACCAGGGAGCACAGTGTCCACGACACGTGTGACACGGTGGACACAGTGCGCACGACGCCTAACACGGGGACACAATGCCCTCGACGCAAACGTGCACACAGCGACACAAGTGACCAACGACGCTGTGACACGTGACACAGTGCCTCAACGACGCTGTGACACGGTGACAACAGTGCCCACGACGCCTACGGGACACGGTGACACGGTGCCCACGACGCTGTGACACGGTGACACAGTGCCCACGACGTCGTGACACGGGGACACAGTGCCCACGACGCAGGATGACACTGGCTGAACCAGTGCCACGGTGCCGTAAGCACAGGGGGACAGAGTGTCCAGCACGCGTGGACACGCGGGACACCTAGTCGTCCAGCGACGCACGGGACATTGCGGCGACCACAGTGGACAGGAGCGCCGTTGACACGGTGACAGTGTTCCACGGCGCTGCGGACACGTGGACACAGTGGTCCACGACGCCGTTGCACGGAAGAAACGGTGACACGACGCGCGTGGCACGGTTGAAACACATTGCTCACGACGCCGCTGACACCTGCAGGACACAGTGACCACGACGCCGTGACACGGGGACACAGTGTCCACGACGCCGTGACACGGGGACACAGTGCCCACGACGCCGTGGCACGGGAACACGGTGCCCACGACGCTGTTATCAACGATCCAGGCTTGACCTCAGAACTTCAGAGACGTTGCCGTGTGCTATTCATAGACGCATCGACGCAGCTCGGTGCGGTAGGCGGTTTCACGTACGTACGTAACGTACATTTTATAACGAGTTTGTGGAGCAGAAACATTTGCAGGCGCGTGCAGTCTCGCGTGTTTCTGCCTGCACGGGTTGTGCGACTTACGTCAGCTGTCTCTGTTGGTAAATGTCAAATTATTTTGCTCTCTCCACTCTCACGCGCGCGCTCTTTCTCTCTCTCTCTAGCTCACTCTCCCTCGCTCTCTCACGCTATCTCTCGCTATCTCTCTCTCTCTCTCCCTCTCTTTCGCTCTTTCTCTCCCCCTCTCTCTCTCTTATCTCTAGAAATGTACGGTTCCTTATGGAATGCTAGAGCTAAGCGAATCTCGTGCGTGCCGTGCAATCGAACGCATTCGGAGAGAGAAAAAAACGCGTGGATCTATTGTACAGTTTTTTACTCTTCGTCAAATTAAAAACGAGCTGGAACTGCATAGGTAGCGGCATTGCCCTTTTCTAAGCATAATTCTAGTTGTAGGATGATAGAATAATTACGACGTAAATTACGAACAAATTTCGTGAATTTCGTGAACATGTGGCAATTATATGAAAATCGCTTTTGCTCGTCTCGGTTTCGAATCTAATTGACATGCTACGTTTTATTGAGCTGTGTATAGTGAAGCTTATGTTAGTGTTGCATATCCATAGACCCGCTTAGCCTCACAGTATTTAAGAACATGTACGAGTTCGTGTGTGCGGATTTATTTTTAGCATTCTGGCATTCATTATCGTGGACGTGGCATTTGCAGTAGCATATAACGTTATAATTCGTGCATTTATTATAATTCGTATATGCTATCATGACTCGTTATGATTTTCGTTATTTTAGTTTTGTCTTCAATTATTTTAAGTCATGCGCGGACGTTCGTCAACGTATGAGATCTTCGAACATGGCAACTTATTGCCTTCCTGGTAACACTTCAGGAACAACCTCATCCTTCTGGGTTATACACAATCCGATTTCTCATTGCTTTTGGGTAGCGTAAACGTAAACTCGTGCAGATGTTGATCACGTTCACTGTGAGAACGTCCTGTATTATGCAAATGTCTCAAGGATTGGCCTGTGATTTATAAATGATAGCAAAACGTCTTCTATTATGCAAATGTCTCTAGGATTGGCCTGTGATTATAAATGATATAGCAAAACGTCCTATATTGTGCAAATGTCTCTACGATTGACCTGTGATTTATAAATGATAGCAAAACGTCCTATATTGTGCAAATTTCTCTAGAATTGGCCTGTGATTTATAAATGGTAGAAAAACGTTCTATATTGTACAAATGTCTCTACGATTGACCTGTGATTTATAAAGGATAGCAAAACGTCCTATATTGTGCAAATGTCTTTACGAAGGTAAAAACTCAGTGTCCACTGCGTCTTTTACTCCCCTTGAACTAATGAGCCTGTGAGCTATGGCAATGTTTTTTGTTTTATGGTTGATTTATCACATATAACATTCGATTTTATGCACATATAACATTTGATTTATTGCATATAACATTTGATTTATCGCATATAATATTTGATTATTTAAATCATATGTTATATGCAATAAATCGACATAATTCCCTGGCAAATACAATTGCATCATTTGATACCATGCCTGTTAAATTCGATTGTATTAAGGGCATTTACTGTTTTAAATGTTCACATTATGTTGATTTGATTTTATATCAGAAAAGAGAATCACAACCATTCGCAATCCTGGCATCAAACCATTCGTTTTTGGAATCAAACCATTCAATTATGGAATAGAATCGTTCGATTTTGGAATCAAATTGTTGATTTTTGTATAAATTTCAAGGATCGAATGGTTCGATTCGAAGATCGAATGATTTCGATTCCAAAATCAAACGATTCGAACTTTTCGACTGAAATTTATACCGGACCCACGTTTCCGACTCTAGTGTCATCTATGAACAAACTTGAGCAAACGGGCCTAGTTTAACTTGGAGCTTTTTACATTATGATAATTAATAAAATTCTAATAAGTATTAAGCTCATAATAAGAGGAGATATCAAATAATCATGTACAATCTATTCTTAGCATTTGAGTTTGTAGTTTAGATGTAGGATTTTGAACAATGTTTATGTGCACACTCTAAAGTGCTTCATGAATTCCCGCGCTCGCACGCGCACCCTTTCGTCACAAGAGAATGTGCGAAGCAATAGAACTAGAATAGAACTTCTATTCTAGTTCTATGGTGCGAAAACGTCTGTTCCGTTCGTCAGGGTTGCACAGCGTAGAAGGAGAGCGAACTCGTGCTGCTCAGCAGCCGATCTCCAGGACAAACTGCATGCAGCGCCCCCTTCCCACACTGCAGGATATAGAATTGAGCCAGAGCGAGAGCGCCATCTGTCGTGGAGTTTTGTCTCAGGAAACAACGATCGCGCGCCGTCTAGCGACAACTTTAATCGCCCCGCGATTATTTGCTGAGGATTGTTATTACTGGCGGCCTAGGAGGGAAGCAAAGAATGTGCAGGCGGCGGGTCCTAATATAAGTTCGCCACCCTATGTAGATGTGATACAAGAAAAAACAAAATAGACTCGGGCTGCTTAAAAAATTCAATAAGTGCATTTGACAAATTTCTTCTTTTTATCTCAATTAAACGTATGATATCTTGGGTAATCATGGGTCACAAAATCATTTTGGTGCATTTCATTATAATCAGTATAAGACGTACGATATATTTGTGGACAAAGTCATTTTATTACATAAAAAAAGAAACCAACATTTAGTCTAAAATCGACCAACATTTAGTCTAAAATCAACCAAAAATGTAAACTTTCTGTACTTTTGACTTCAATACCGCACAACTACATATATCGCAATAGAAAAGAAAAAAAGTTCGGCAGCATGCATATTCATGGCTTACACAAATAACAATTCTCACAAAGAAGCCCCACATTAAAAGTATAATAAAACAAAATTACAAAAATGGAAATGGAAATAATTAATATTGTGCATTCTTGCGGGCCAGCGCGTGAGCAGATGAGACGCCTCGATCGCTCCCTCCCTCTCTCCCTCCCCTCCCTCCCTCCCTCTCTTACTCACTTACCACCTCAACCCCCTCCCTCCCTCGCCCTCTCACTCACTCACCACTTCGATTCCTCCCCCCTCCCTCCCCCCCCTCCCTCCCTCCCTCCCTCCTCCCTCCTTCCCTCCCTCCCTCCCTCCCTCCCTCCTCTCTCACTTACTCACTTACCACCTCGACAACCCTCCCTCCTCCCTCACCACCTTCTCCCCCTTCTCCTCCGCCACCTCCTCCCCCTCCTCCTCCACCACCTTCTCCCCCTCCTCTACCTCCTCCCCCTTCTTCCCCTTCTCTTTCCCTACCACCTCTTCCCCCTTCTTCTTCACCACTTTCTCCCCCTCCTCTACTTCCTCCACATTCTCCCACTCTCCTCTACCTCCTCCACCTTCTCCCACCATCCTCTACATCCTCCCTCTTCTACCTTCTCCCATTCTCTACCTCCTCTCTCCCCTATCTCCCCACTCCTCGTCCTCCTCCACCACATTCTCCCCCTCATCTACCTCCTCCCTCCTTTACCTTCTCTCCCTCCTTCTTCACCACGTTCTCCCCCTCCTATACCTCCTCCGTCTTCTCCCACCATCCTCTACCTACTCCCTCTTCTACCTTCTCCCTCTCCTCTACCTCCCCCACCTTCTCCCACTATCCTCGACCTCCTCCCTCTTCTACCTTCTCCCCTTCCACTACCTCTTCTCTCCCCTATCTCCCAACTCCCCCTCCCCTCCACCACATTCTCTCCCTCCTCTACCTCCTTCCTACTCTACCTCTTCTACCTCCTAACCTTCTTCCCCCACTACCTTCTACCCTCCTCCTCGACCACCTTCTACTCTCCTCCTCGACCTCCTTCCTGTACCCTTTTTCTACCTTTTTCCTGTCCCTTTTTTCTACCTCCTCCTCTTCTCCCCTTCCTCCTCCTCCACTACCTTTTCCCTCGTCCTCGACCTCTTCTACCTCCACCCTTTCTCCCCTCCTCCTCTCCCACTACCTTCTCCCTCGTCCTGTACCGTCTCTCTTTTCTCCTGTACCACCTTATCCCCTCCTCATATACCTCGCCCCTCTTCCTCTATTTTCTTCCTTGCTCATACATATTAACTCCTTGGCCTTTCAACATGTATAAAATAAAAAATAAAAAAAAATAAAAAATTCTATGATAGAGCTCAGTGGTCAAGGCTATCAGTTAACTTCTGCTTGCGTGTGCACTGCGAATTCACCGCGGTGCGAATAAGAACACATTTTCTGTTATCCGCACCGCCGCGGTGCGAATAACCACTACGGTATTTTTTGTATTATGTAGATCCCTCCTGCACTCACCGCATCGAACCATGCGATTCTGAATCGCATTATTCGATCCGTGAATCGAAGCATTCGATCCGTGAATGTTATTTGTAATAAAATCAACCATAAAACAAAAAATTGAATTATGAAACAAAATACATGCCATAGTGAGAGTCCAGTCTGCTGTAGGCTTAGGGTTAGAGGTGATGGTAAATGTGCGTGTGTCGCAAGTTGGGCTTTGTTGGCATTACCTAGTATGTGCGCGTGTGTGTGTGCGTGCGTGTGCGTGTGCGTATGTGTGTGTGTGCGTGTGTGCGTGCGTGCGTGTGTGCGTGCGTTCGTGCGTGCGTGCGTGCGTGTGTGTGTGTGCGCACATGTGTGTGTGTGCGTGCGGGCGTGCGTGCGTGCGTGCGTGTGTGTGTGTGCGCACA
>NW_014577832.1:0-3573 GCF_000485595.1 Priapulus caudatus
ATTAGCGAGCGTTTCGAGCGTGAATATTTTTCAATTGCGCTTCCTACTGCTCACTTATCAGGGTTGTTTGTCACCTGCATAAGTTCAGGCGGCTGCGTGCATATTCGTGTGTATTTGTGCTGTGTTGGCAGATGAGCATTTGACCGGCATCCATCCAGGTTGAATATATGAGTAGTGCCTATAGTAAACTATTTATGAGTCCTTCTTTGCGTGACTTATTTTCATGTTTTATTTATCCATTAATTTTTTTTTATTGATACGTTCATAGTGCTGTGGTCTTCGATCGTATTCGGTCTACTTTTTATATTCGGTCGGTTGGGGGATCCGTCCAAAGACGAGTGTTGGATGTCGATATTCTGTGGTTGTCTAAGGTCAATAGGTCAAGTATGTAATAAGTATAGGGGGAACAGCGAACTCCTTAACTTTAATAGTATTGATGTGAGCAATGTCAGATTGCTGGCACATTATTCTTTAAATGGCGTCGACCTGAGGCTCGTGATTAGTCGGTGTATTAGCATCATGATAGGTAAAAGCCATCAGCTTGTGCGCCGAAATTGGGTGAGGTCACTAGTGCAAAGGGCAATTGGCCACGAGGGCAGATCTTTAGACATTTTCTGAGGACACTGCCGTCTACGGAGGCGATGAAAAACTGTTTTTGTTTCAGCGGTGACCTAGCATTTTATGGCTTTTATAGAAAGACCATGAAACCATGTCCTTCTGCCCTGACATGCGAAAGTAAATCGGAGAACCTTTTGACCCTTCAAGTCAGGAGGGTATAAACAGGCTTGTTACAGCTGTCAACAAAGGGACTTGAACTGCGTGTTTGCTATTAAAATCCCTCCGCCCCACCCTCCCCTTCCCCTCCCCACCCTCTCCCACCGCCCCCCTACCCTCCCCCTTCTCCCCTATCCTCAAGAGGAAAAGGGTTATAACATTGATATTTGTTGCACTGTTCTGTAGAAAGAATTGGACTGCCGGCGTTTGCCTAGTAGAACTATATCATGCTCTTTGGTATTGTATATGCTACAATGGTCACAATGTGAATATTTCAAAAGCTAAAATTCCTGGTTAAAGAAGGTTTATGGCTCCTTAAATCGTATAATGTTATATGGCATTCTGTAGATGTCAGTATGTTAATTAACGTATGCCACTGCCAAGATGCTGCGTGCCAGTGCAATGATGCAATGTTGGGGCATTTTTGCCTGCTTAATTCGTTGGCAGCTGGCAGCCTCATTTGCAGCCTGTAGGCTTGCGTAAGGTAAAAGTGGATGATGTGCTTACCTACTTCTGTTTGCCAAATAGTGTTGCCTACTCTTCTACGAATGATGGGTAAGCTTGCCATCTTAAGCTGAAGACACTTAAACGTACGCGCCCATCCTCGTGGCAACTTTCATAACGATCCGCAAGAACAATTCTTTGAGAAGGTTCCTGATGACATCGTCTGTGCCATTCCACTATTTCGGCGTGTATGTGAACACATTCTGGACATAAGCAGGTGTTTACTAGAATCGCCTACCACTCCACCACAGAGTCCAACCGCAGTGACGTAGATTGAGCCGCCCCGTCGCTATCGGCGGCACTTGTTAATTTAAATCATAATTATAAATGTATTTCACAGTATTGACTGGTTGCTACTCATTATTACTGTGTTCTTCCTCTAAAATTATCGGCAGTGGTTGGAGGTACGGCAGCCGTATCTCCAGTTTCCGAGGCTGGAGGCACGGCAGTCCATTCGCTTTCACACAAACGAGGCAAAGATGGCGGCGGCCAATTCGGATTTTGAAATAATGCATTGGGAAATAAATTCACGATTTGTGAGTTTTAATGAGCTAGAAAACACGGATTAGGTATGAAAATGAACATTATTGTAAACTTTACATCAGAAGATCGCAAATAGTTCTCAGCCCTCAAACAAACGCCAAAAGGGGCTTCAACGAACGATGGCTGCCGTACCACCAGCCACTGGAAATTATTCTGTCATGTATCAGTAACCAAATGTGTACTCGATTCATGATGATGTTGACAGTTTTCTAATAATCTTGTGTTTTCATATCAGTTCTTTTGATTCGCAACCGAGAAACACAGAAGCCCAGAGGTTTTGCCTTTATCACATATGAAAACCCTGCGGATGCCGATGATTGTTGTTCAGCAATGAATGGAAAGGTAACTTCACTCAAGTTCTAGTTTTATATGCTGATTTAGGTAGAGATTTTAATGACTTGCCTCAGCAATATCTTATTTCATGATAGGTCTCGCACATATGTAACTGTTAAGTAGTAATCGTGATGAACTAATCAAATAGTAATTGTATTCTTTAAAAAAGTAATGGTTTCAATTAAATGTTTGAGTGGACATATTTGTTTGACATTATGTTAAGTTTTAGACCTACCCACATAATAAAAACTTGCAACAAAAATTGGAGAAATGCTGAGACTCTTACTAAATACCCTGCAAACATGCATATACAGGAACGTGTCATATAGAAATGTACAAGTCGTCTTATTTCTTGTCTTTCAAATTTTTTCAGCAATTCATGGGCTCCGAGTTGATGGTTGCACCAGCAAACAAGCCAAGAAATCGTGACGATGGTGATCGAGGGTTCCGTGGCAGGGGAGGATACGGTATGCAACACTATATTCTAGATGCATCGGCAATACAATGTTGTGCCTACCCTACCCGGGTTTTTCTCGGGCCCTTTCCCATTGATTCCATTTTGCATACAATTGAACGTTGTTCGTTTATCCCACGTTGAAAGTGTCGTCAAAAGGTAAGTTCCGTTCGTAACACTGAAGGGAATGTTTGCCTTGGTGCCTGTCCAATTTGTCAAGGTGCCAAAGGCAATACTTGCTTTGCCCTAGAGATTTGTTTTGTTTTAAAGTGGTGGTGTATTGTGCTATTGGTGTGTATAGGCCATGGGCCAAGAGTGATTATTGTTCACTTTCGTTTGACACCTCATGGAACCAAGTTTAAATCTGGTTATAAGTTAAATACATTATCCTGATTATAAATCACCAATGTTTACCCCAAAATTCTTGCACATTAGTTTGTAATAAGCTTTTGAAAAGTGGAATTTTCCGAAACAGACAAATTCTGGCAATAGGTGGCTGTATGCCAGTATGCGAAGCTTGAACCAATCACGGTGCTCTATGTGAAGCTGGACCAATTGCGGTGCTCCATTTCACCATAATGGCAGCCCCCACAAGATGCTCACCAGAATAATCAGAATATGTACAAATTATGAATTCGGTCTTAAAGTGATTACGTCGCCGTAAATAATAAAAATAAAAAAAATATTTCCACTTTTTCACAAAATATAAGTAATTCTGTTCACTTTTTAGCTCAGCGTGTAGAATCGCATGATCGTTCGTCCGTCAACAGTTGGGCACAAATCTTAACCGCTCGACGTACGGTCAGACTTATTGCAACATTACATTTATTTTATAAACAGTTCATGACAAGATTGTTTCGCCATAGCTGCAAGAAACGGTCTTGCTAGGGTTAGAAGACCGTTTCAAACATTGGCTGCAGCTAAACACGTAGTTGTCTTATTTGCCAAGTATCGCCAAAGAACAC
>NW_014577832.1:3798-12387 GCF_000485595.1 Priapulus caudatus
GAAGCTTGAACCAATCACGGTGCTCTATGTGAAGCTGGACCAATTGCGGTGCTCCATTTCACCATAATGGCAGCCCCCACAAGATGCTCACCAGACTAATTAGAATATGTACAAATTATGAATTCGGTCTTAAAGTGATTGCGTCACCGTAAATAATAAAAATTTAAAAAATATTTCCACTTTTTCACAAAATATAAGTAATTCTGTTCACTTTTTAGCTCATCTGACGAAGTCAGATGCAGCTTGTAGAATCGCATGATCGTCTGTTCGTCAACAGATGGGCACAAATCTTAACCGCTCGACGTACGGTCAGACTTATTGCAACATTACATTTATTTTATAAACAGTTGATGAAAAGATTGTTTCGCCATAGCTCCAAGAAACGGTCTTGCTAGGGTTAGAAGACCGTTTCAAACATTGGCTGCAGCTAAACACATAGTTGTCATATTTGCCAAGTATCGCCAAAGAACACTTCACATGTGATATACCAAATGAATCAGTATACATCCACCTTCTTGTAACCATCAGTGTGCTACGATGCGCTGGGTACTTACGGGGTTACAGCGACTTTTTGAGACGAATGCAACCAAATTTATGAATTTGTCACCATGTTTGCTATCATTCCGACTGGGACTAAAATCCGCAATGGATTGAACAAGGGAAATTAAACGATCTGCAGTCCTCATGTAAACCACCCCTACATCCGAGAACATGTCATCTAAGGTTTTTACAAAGTGTCCAGACATTTGTGAACATCGTTTCACTTGCTTTGGTGTGTAATTGCCGTGAGAGCCATCGTGCAGCTATTGTACTATTTCTGTAGTATTTTCTAGCGAGTATTTTCCGTGTCTCTTTTCCATTGACTCATGTGCAGTGTAAACATGGCAGGTAAAGCTGATTGAAAAGTTGATATGCTGTGAGAATTAGCAGATTATACCATGAATTAAGAGATGCATTCTAGTTTAGAAGCAGGACAACTGTGAGTTAACGTTCATATTTCAAACAAGGCAAGTCAAAGGTGTAATAGAATAGTTTTATTTGAGATATATACGGAGTTATTCATCTAGATCTGCAGAGGTGATAGGTTTTTTGTATGGAAGGGTGTCAGGCTGTATAGACAATCCGTCGCACAGCCTGGTCGGGCTAGTTTCGCCACTACACTGGCACTGGTACTACTACTAGTAGTAGTAGTGGTACGGACTAACACTGTCACAGTGTCCACAGTCACTAATCTAACCACAGAGCTCTGGTGGTAGAAATTGAAATTATCTTGCACTTGCAGTGGTTTAATCCTAATCTATTTTATCTACTATTATTTATCAGATATCATTATATATTATATCACTATTCATTCACTTCTTCACAAGTCTTAGTGTTTACTTGGTCTGTTATTACAACAACAAATCGTGGGGCTGCCATTATGGTGAAATGGAGCACCGTGATTGGTTCAAGCTTCACATAGAGCACCGTGATTGGTTCAAGCTTCATATGGACGAGGAATTCAACAGTATGGATGTCACACTCACAGATGATTTATCTTTGGGAGGCTATGAGTCGTCCGGTAATGGAACGGAGCTGGTTGATTTGACCTGTCACCTATGCAACGAGACCTTTATAACTCTGCGTGACTTGGAGCAACACGTTGTGATACACACTCAAGTTAACAAAGAGTTCAAGCCTTTCAAGTGCCCGATGTGTGATAAGGTAATAGCCTCACGTATGGTAAGATATCAGAATGCGTTACGTTACGCGTAGTGGCAAGTTTTACACGTAAAAAAAGTCTGCAAAATGATCAATTTGAAGATTATATGATAAGCAATGTGAAATGTACTACTTTAATTTTTGGTAATTTTTTTATTGGTATCAAAATGGCAAACATATTACATGGCTTTGCTTCTCATGGGTAAATACAGTTTGCTTTGTGTGAATAAACAAGATCTGGCATTCACAGGTGCTGCAATAAAGCATACATATGTAATTTCCAGTAGATCATAAATACCAAAATTGGTGGACACAGTTCTGTCACAGACCAAGCATATCTGAGAGCACTTAAAAGTACTTTAATTTAATTTAAGTTAATTTACTTACTATTAATAGGTGCCATTTTAAGGTATTATTGTTCAACATCGCATGCCACACACGGAGGTAGAGTTCCAAAATGAAGTGCAGATTTCTGAATTTGTGAATTGTGCATTATTAAATGACCATCAGCTCTGTTCTGACTGCTTTTGCATTTTCCAGAAATTCCTGAAGTACAACACACTAAGGTTACATATGACAATTCATTCTGAAGATGGCGCTAAAAACGAATGTGTCTACTGCAAGAAAAGATTTGCTATTGTGACTGATTTAAGGTTGATTTATATTAACTTTTGTCCTACTGTATTGCAATGCATGCAAAACATTCCATAAATAGTAAGATTCACGTATAGGCATACATGTAATCTTGGTTATTTTTATTGCACAAAAAATGCATTTTACAATTACATTTTATTGTTTGATTTACCCAGAAAAGTTGTAGAATACTTTATTCCTGATGTTTAATTTGTAGTGTGTTTTTCTCTTATTGAGTTATTGGCAATAAATCCCATCGACTCATTGCAACTCAAATAAACAGCTTGCATTTTGTTCCTTAGGAGGCATTTAAGAACACATACGGGCGAGCGACCGTATAAGTGCAGTGTATGTAGCAAGAGCTTTGGTCGAGAGTACACATTGAAAATTCATATGCTGACACACAACAGACAACGGAAGGTGTGTATATATTCTATATAATTTCAATTATTAAAAATCTAAGGTAACTTTAGCAGTTGTAGGCAACAAGTTGTACTACAAAGTCTACAATCCATAAATATCGTAATGAAGTCATTCGAATTTAATTCTCAACGACTCGCCTATGTGCTTTACTAAATCTGCAACTTTCAGTTGTAAGCGTTATTGTAATCCAATATCAAATATTAAGTATAAATTCACCCAATACTTGGTGCGTCATAACTGTGGTTAATGCATTAGATTAGACATGTTGCACGATCGCATATCGTAACAAATTTACGTAACCGTCGGCGACGACCGAACGCCATCTTCGCCGCGTTGCCAGCCCGCGTATGTTCTGTCGTCAGGTGTACAAGTGCAAGCTGTGCCAGATTAAATTCGTCAAGCTGAGCGAGGTGAATCGACACTACATGGAGCAGCACGCCGGCCGCAAGGGCAACACCTACACCTGCAACTGCTGCTGCCAGTACTTCCCCGTCAAGCACGACTTCGTGAAGCACATTGAGTGCTGCTGCCAGTCGCAGACGCTCGCCGCCGGCGCGGTCGCCGCGGCGACGCCGCAGCCGAGCTATACGGCTCCCTGCTGCCGCCCTCCGCCATCCGCCGGCGTGGCTGCGAGGCTGAGGGCGCCACCGCTGCGGTCCCACATCGCGATGGTGCAGCCCGTGCCCGGGCCGTCGACCCGCGTCGTCGCGGCAACGCCGCGCGCCCCGTTCGCCGTCACCGCAGCGACGCAGCAGCAGCAGCAGACGACGCCGTACGGGCAGATGCGCGGCGAGTCATTGTTCTTCGGCGACGGGGGATTCCCTGCGTCCTCCGCTGCGCAGGGCGGGTACACGATCGCCGCGGACCAGTTCGGCTGCAACTGCGGCTGCGGGAGCGGGTGCCGTTGCCACGGCAACAGCAACATGCCTACTGACTCGCGGATGGTGGTCATTCGGCCGAGCCAGAGCAATCCCATCCCGCCGTGCGGCCCTCTCACGGTGGAAAATCAGCCAGGGGTCGTGCTGCGAGGCGGGCAAGCTGCTGTGGCAAGCAATGAGTTAGCATTGGTGCCTGTCACTAGTGCTAAAGCGTCTAGCGAGAGTAAGGGGAAAGAGCTGGCCGGCGATCGAAACGACGTTGACGACGTAGTAATCATTAAGAGTGAGCCAGAAGATCTAGTGCAGCTGGGTATGTAGCAGTGGTACGCTTTTTCACTTGGTAATCGTGCGCATGCGATTTGGGTTTGTTTTTCTTTCATTGTCGTGTGCAATAGCATAGTCACCATGGAACACGTTCTTTATTATATAAGAAGGATAGGGTCGACGCAAACATTTTAATAGTGGTTATATAACATTATACTCACGCAATTTTGGTGGGTTTCATGGACGGGTCTAATTTTAAATAATAATCATTGTAACCAGCGGGTACCGACTTTTTAGAATCACTGGGAGAAGATTCCGAGGGTTGTCTCCTGGTATTCCCACTGACTGAGATACAGAGCACGGTGGCATTGTGGCCGGAGAGCGAGGGAAAAGCGGTCTACTTCTGGCCTGAATGTGTCGACGGCATTGAATTTCCAGCCTCACTTGTTCTCTACCACGTGAGAGAATTATCAACAGCTATCCGGTGAGATGAATGTCTACATTTATCAATAAAACGTGTGAATAATCAATTGAGTATAATTTATTTTCGGTTCTCAAACTTTCCAGGATGACTCAGACTGACCATTTTCATACTTTTGTTGTTTGTTCCTTAAATATAATGTGTATAATATGGTTAGTTAATAAAATATCGCTAGCCTTATATGACAGGGGAAAGTTAACTGTGTGAACAGAGCAGTTGTTTATGAATGTGTGCATGTAGTATATTGCGTCAATAACTTGACAACTTATTACATCTCCCATCATTACTACGACTTGACACTTGAGACTTGACACGATATAAAGTGAAAATGCAACTTAATAGTATAAATATTCTATTCTTATAGAGATAGGGATGGAGGAAGACTCTACAAGATGCTGTTCGAAATAACGGAAGAAGAACGGAGAAAATACGAGTATGTCGTCTCCCTGGAGGAAGGATTAGACTCTACCATGCGCTCTGGCTTCCGGAAAACCCAATGCGATCAGATACTGTGGAACTTTCACGATGCCGTTCAGCAGAAAAGGGTTTTCATTCGCAGCGACGAATCGTTCGACAGTGTGTCTAGTGTCGGTGTCTTGATTGACACAAGGAACGATACTAGCGGGAAAATTAGAAAGAAGCTGGGCGAGTCCTCGAAAATGTACTCCTGGGACGTTCAGACGTTCAGCGAAATACTACGCACCTGGTCTGATCGAGGTGCTGACGCAGATGCGGAAGATAGCAAGTGCCAGTTCAATAAGCTAAGGGCTTGGATATTAGCTAAGCTGAACCAGGGCGATTGTAATGTAACCGCGAAACCACTCGATCTAGAGTTGCAGAGCTTTGCAGTTGGCAGGGAGCAAAATTCGATCACTTGTAAACTCTATCATGATCTTCAGAAATGTAGTGCGAATATAGTGGGTGCGGGGGTTAAAGGTTTGTTAGGAGATCTCTCGATAACTACGCTAGATCTCCATCGTGAAATATCGACAGAATTCGTCTTTATTTTACCTATAGTCTCATCGGTAGTGTCTGTCGATTATGAAAAGTACTGCACGCTCGTCATTTCCAATATGACGAGTGCATTCAAGCAATCAAAAAAGTACGTGTTTGTGCTCGATGTGATGGATCCAGCGAAACTCTTGCAATCTTTGCATGGATTTACAGCAGACAACTACTCGGTGTGCTGCTCCGTGAATGCAGAGCACAAGCGAGCAGCTTGCATAATGCTGACTGTGGAACCCCAATATTTAACTGTATAATTGGATGATCCTCTGTTGTAAAAAAGTGCTCGTATGTTACTTTGTATTTGTATCCAACTGTAACGTTGAATTAATGTTCGATGTAGAAATGATGAAGAAGGAATCCAACTGAATAAAGTTTAATAACTGGCACACAGGGTAGTCACATCTTGCACAGAGAGACAAAGAAATGCGCGTGTGCTTACTCCCGCGACCACAACCAGACTCGACCCCTACATCTCTGTCCCTTCATCTCTCCTAACCTATTACCCCCAAAACCCCTACATCCTGAGCGCACATGTCACTCGTTCTCCCAGACCGCGTCCTACCCCCATTTCCCAATGACCCTAGAAACGCCCTACCTAAAACACGTTAACCATTATCCCTATAACATCAAGAGCAGATAAAGAAGGCCACATCAATCTAGCCGCACAAGATGCGCGACGCTCTGTCTACATAGATTACCACTAAAACAACCCCGAGTCTAGCCGCACTCCGCGTCTCTAACTAACTTATGTAACATTTGTAAAACTTACGTTACACAACTAGGGAAGTTCGTATCTTCATCACTGCAGTAGTCCTGTTATTTTGTTAATATTTTTTATAATTATTTAAAATTCACAATTTATTTTTGATCAAAATAGCTTACGTATTAATGTCAGGGGTTTATAATGACAAATTATATTTGTGATTATTAACCCCTGTTAATATTAATACATTTTTCACATTATTTTCAACTGGCATTGCATGTAAACACCTGTGTAAGGTATTTGCTGATTTTTCAAGAAATGCATGGAAATTGATCTAAGAACAAAATATGCTGAGAATTTACAGAGTTACAGTATGCTTCTTTTTCATGTTTTGAATGTTGTAAATTTTAATGCCGTAGTTGTAACTTACGTATCTTGTCATCTATTGAAAAATAATACATAAATTGCTACATTAGGAATATTTCAACTCTTTTATTTTTAACCGTGCAAATGTGACACCATGGGACATGGGCATTGAATTTAAGATTGGCTTACGAGCTTATGCTTTAAAATTATCAAGTGTAAATGAAATACAACAAAATATATTTATGTATTTGCATGCGTGTGCATATATATATGTGTACAGGTAATAAATTGTGTTAGTATTTTGTAACATGTAATTATTGGACAAAATGTTAATTTTTTATTAATTATCAGTGTGCATGTATTAAACCATAGAATAATATACTGGTTTGTCTAGTGTATTCTCTGTAGTCTGTAGAAGACTGAGCGCTCGCTAACTGAATGAAATGTCCAGAGAGACATGATACAAGATTGCGTGGCACAGCTTTGCTGTTGATCCTAAGCGCTGCGCGCGGATTAGGCGCGGATCTGTGGCGCGTAACGATGATGATACCTCTATTTTCATCAAAAGTTTATTCCTACTCACATTCGGTTAAAAATGCGATTTATTTGTGGATACTAGATGAATAAAGTTATATTTTATTTTATAACTTATAAAACATCTTATACAAATTGTATATATTCTGAAAGTGGAAAATTGTTTATTTCTCGACTGCGGCCATCTTTTCTCTGGCTGTTCTCTTTGTCCGTGTTGTGTGCGAGTGTAAAACAGCGAAGGTAAGTGTTACAAAAACGTGTGAGAAAGCTTTGTTTTAAATCATTGCAAAAATTCATGTATACATTTTATAACATATGTGCTGTTGCCTTTTAGATTAGTCTATAAAAGCCGTTTTACGCTGCTTGCAGTACACGATGATAGCGGATTTTAAAAAGGTGCTCACGTTTGTGATCATTCTGTGATAAACCGGGTCGCTTATTTGTTTTAATTTGATGGTTATTTATAGAGTACGTACGCTTTTATACGGTAGCATTTTTATTGCTCATTGAGAATAAATGCTTGAAACCCGCTAGTGTCTTTCAGTTTTGCATCAAATAAAGTACCTGTTTCATGTATCTGATTACACAGGTTAGATAACTCAACCAGTAAACATGACTATCGAAAAGGATAAGCCAGGAAAACTGTACATCAGAGGGTTACCTGAGGATTGCGATGAAAAAACCCTTGAGGATGCTTTTGGAAAGTTTGGAAAGATGTCGGAAGGTTTGTAGTTTTAGATGAAGTGTTCTACTTCTAGTGTAGAGTTAATTTTTCTGTTTTTAATTTAAATCATATAATTATAAATGTTAGTTTCACAGTATTGACTGTTGCGGCTACTCATTATTACTGTGTTCTTCCTCTAAAATTATTGGCAGTGGCTGGAGGTACGGCAGCCGTATCTCCAGTTTCCGAGGCTGGACTGGAGGTACACGGAAACTGGAGATACGGCAGTCCATTCGCTTTCACACAGACGAGACAAAGATGGCGGCGGTCAATTCAGATTTCGAAATAATGCATTGGGAAATAAATTCACGATTTGAGAGTTTTGATGAGCTAGAAAACACGGATTAGGCATGAAAAATGAACATTGTAAACTTTACATCAGAAGATCGCAAATAATTGCCTCAGCCCTTAAGCAAACGCCAAAAGGGGCTTCAACGAAAGATGGCTGCCGTACCACCAGCATCCACCAAATTATTCTGTCATGTATCAGTAACCAAATGTGTACTCAATTCATGATGATGTTGACAGTTTTCTAATAATCTTGTGTTTTCATATCAGTTCTTTTGATTCGCAACCGAGAAACACAGAAGCCCAGAGGTTTTGCCTTTATCACATATGAAAACCCTGCGGATGCCGATGATTGTTGTTCAGCAATGAATGGAAAGGTAACTTCACTCAAGTTCTAGTTTTATATGCTGATTTAGGTAGAGATTTTAATGACTTGCCTCAGCAATATCTTATTTCATGATAGGTCTCGCACATATGTAACTGTTAAGTAGTAATCGTGATGAACTAAGCAAATAGTAATTGCATTCTTTAAAAAAGTAATGGTTTCAATTAAATGTTTGAGTGGACATATATGTTTGACATTATG
>NW_014577832.1:14690-22925 GCF_000485595.1 Priapulus caudatus
ATGAAGTGTCAAACGAAAGTCATTTTCTAGACTGATTTTGCCACCTTGGCCAATGGCCTAGATAAACTCTGCTTCCTAGTTAACCTTAGAATTTCACCTCAAGTGCTAAAGTTAGGCCATTGGTTATGATATGGACATCAAAAAATTCCTATATGTATGCTATTACAAAAGTTTTCCTTGGAGCTGACAGGGGGGAAAAAACGAGAAGATCAAAAATCTGCGTCTGCAACGCGTCTGTTTTTCCCGTCGGCAGATCGCGGAGGCCGGGGAGGATTCCGCGGGCGCGGCGACTACGGCGGGAGTCGCGGCAGGGACAGCGGTGGCTTCAACGACCGTGTGAGCCGCGGTGGGTTCAGCAGCGACCGCTCCAGCCGCGGCAGTCGCGGCAGTTTCTCGAGCCGCGGCGGGTTCAGCGACCGCGGGGGAGGAGGAGGACGGGGAGGATTCAGCAGCAGAGGGTCGTCGAGAGGAGGACGCGGCGGACCGCCGGACAGAGGTTTGTCTCCGTAGAGAGCTCGCGCGCGGGTCGAACGACGTCTAGAGCAGCGAGTTCTGCTTCCCCTTGTGTTTAGAGGTCGTTCTGGTGTCGAAGTACTGGTAAAGCCTTTATGTGTCTGATCCGGCTGTCTCGTGGACGAGATGGTTATGGCGGTAGCAGCTATGACAGAGATTCGTACCGTGGTGGACCTGGTAAGGCGATAACCGATAGTACTAGCTAGTAGCGTGCGTGCGCAGGTTGGTGGAATGCAGCGATGGATATCCGTAAAGATTGCCCTCCTGTAGTAGGAGGAGCTGTTGTTAAGATGGATATTCGCATGCCTAACGATGGATTTTCTCATCAGGTGTGGCTGCGAACTCGATGTAGAAAATTCAAGAACTTCACTTGTCTGTCTGACTTTCTACATTTTTTCTTTCTCTTTTTGTTTGTTTGATTGTTTTAAGGTGGATATGGCGATCGGTCGCTTCCACACAGGTACGACGCTCCGAGTTATGATAGACCACATGGTAAGTGACGTGGTTCAGATTGTGGACGAATCTCCGGCCGTGAGACGTTTGCGTTGAAACGATTTATTTGTGCAGCAGGTTCTCCAGGTCGTTGGCGACATTTAATAGTTTACCATCTCCAACGTTAGGAGAAAGGCGCTGATTATTCGAACGTGTGTATTTCCGTGCAATTGCCTTCTTCCGTCCATTCCAAACGCGAGACATGTCTAAAGTACTGCCTCCTAAATTATTAGCTAACTATAGTTTATGATCTGCAGGACATCTTCAACTATTGTATTTTGAAGCCACTCCATGTCGTTTATGAACGTTCTAAGCTTTTAAAATCTAATGTGCCGTGGTGTCATCTTATGGCATGAGATCATTTCAATAGCATCACCTTCTACAGTGTGCAATCTCACCATTTTAATCAATCGTGTTTTAATGTCGAGTTAATCTAATTAATTAAGATCTCTGCTGGTGAAGCCGTATCAGGCGTGAAGACCTTGATTCATAAAACTTTTTTTTTTAATGAATTTTAATGAAAAGTTTGGTGTTGAGGTGTATACTTCGTTATATAAGCTGGGAACTTTTGAGATATAAGGTTTAGAAAGTTCAAGGAAATTTATAAAAACGGGCCTAGAGCAGCTTTAAGGTCAAAACAAAATATAGATTTGGTTACCGTTTCATGCCGGGGGAAAAAATAGGGTAGGTAGGTAGGGAAAACATATTTTATTGAAACATTTTATTTACGAACCATGTCCGAAGGATGTGCGTTGTGCCTGTTGAAGCAGGAACTGTCCAATTCATATATTTTTTCTTTTTTTTTTTCTTTAAAGAAAATTGACAATAATATGTTTAGGGTCGCTGGGAATAAATAGGGTCGGTCGGGAAACGGTAACCACAACTATATTTTGTTTTGGCCTAAGTACATTTGGCAATGTGTCTACCCTGTGTATAGGTAAAGTTTTTGGTTGGTATATAACATTGTTAAGGTAGCTAATATAAAACGAGATCCCACGATCAAGGTTTTTAGCTCATCTTGACATAGTCAAGTTGAGCTATTGCCATGGGTCGTCGTACGTCCGTCCGTCCACCTGTTGACCGTTTGACCCACATGTTTGAAATTAGGTGTAGTTGTTAGCTCATCTGACATCAGATCAGACAGTCAGATGCAGCTTGTAGAATCGCATGATCGTCCGGTCGTCCGTCCGTCCGTCAACAGTTGGGCACAAATCTTAACCGCTCGACGTACGGTCACGATATTCGGGTCGTTGGGGGGGATCGTCAAAACGAGTTGGGATGTCGAAGCTGGGGGTCAAAGGTCAAAGGTCAAGAGGTGTAAAAGAAGGGGGAACATTCTCTCCTTAACTTAAGGTATCGGGAGGAAATGCAGAATTGCGGCACAAATCTAAACGGCTCGCTCGACCTAGGCTCGTGATAGTCCGGTGTATATAGCATCATGGTAGGAAAAGCCATCACTGTGCCGAAATTGGAGGTCACAGGTCCAAGGTCAATAGGGCACAGGGCAGATTTTTTAGACATTTTTCTGAAGGACATGGTCTGAGGAGCGATTGAAAAACTTTTTTGTTTCACAGCGGTGACCTAGCATTTTTATGGCTTTTTGCAAGGACCATGCATGTCCCTTCTGCTGACGATGCGAAGAGTAAGTGTCGGATAAACCTTTTGACCCTGCAAAGAGGAGGGTTTAAACTTGGATTTGTTGACTGTCTGTTAGAAAGAATTTGACTGCCGGGTTTTGCCTAGTAGAATCTATACATGAGCCTGATGTATGAGGCTACCATTGTCACAGTGAATTTCAAAAGCTAAATTCTGGTTAAAGAAGGTGTATGTTCCTTTAAATCATTATATTTCTATGTCATTCTGTACTGTCAGTCCTGTTACATGTAACGTATGCCACTGCAAGTGGCTGCCTGCTCAGTGCATGTGTTGGTGCAGTTTTTGCCTGCGTTAATTTGTTACAGTGGCAGCTCTCTTATTGGCAATTTGCCAGGCCTGTATGGCTTGCGTAGGTTAAATGGATGAGCGTGCTTAGCCTATTCTGTCTTGCAATTAGTTGTTGTACTACGGTATGATGGGAGCTGTCCATCTTTATATCTGAGACACTGGTGATTTTACCGATACACCGCCGTTGGGCCCAACTCGTGCAACTTTCATAAGCGGGCCGGGCACTCGCGCCATACGCTGAACATTCTTTGAGAAGCGTCTCCTTGATAAACCCGGTATTCCTCGCTCGGTGATGACTTCGTCCGTGTGGAGTGGGTGGCGAATTCTAGTGAAAACCCTGTAGTCCCAAAAATTTGTCGCAGTCGGATACCAAGGTGGATAAGGCGGTCGTACACAGAAGAGCGATAGGTAACCGAAGGAGCAGGGTAAGGGTCTACATGACAGTGGGATGGGCCGGAGGCAGCCATGGAAGTGGTAGGCCTAGGGTTGCGTGTCGCGGTGCCGCTGACGGGTTTACTTGTGCTCAGGTGGTGATGAGCGGAAGTGGAAGAGGCCTTGTGCGCGAGCAGGGTGCGAAACGGGAGCGAGCACGTCTGTGGGTGTGAGAGCGCGTGTGGGGGACTCTGGGTCAGTGTGTCGATCCGTCCATGATGAGTAGGAAGAGCTTTGGAGCGGTGGAGAGCAGCCTTTAGGGCGAGGGAGCGGGGGGATGCGCACATTGTAGGGGGACGGAGGATAAGGTAGTGATTATTGTAAAGAATAGATACGGCTGTGAAAGTAGTGTAGACAATAAAGAGCAGTCTGAGGCGAGGGCAGTCGAGAGCAAGGCCGGGGTTAAACCCGGGCGACCGGAAGCGGGAAGGGGTGGCGGCTGTTTGTGGCGGCGTGTCTATAGAAGTAGACTGGACGTGGGGGCGACGGATACGACTAGGGCCGTGAACTGGTTTTACCTACAAAAAAGTAAGGGGTGCACGGAGGCTCAGAGACGACATATTGCCATGACACGGAGCCAGTCAGCGCAGGAAGAGATAGACGTTTAGATGAGCGGTTCTGTTCGCTCTGCGGCACTTGTTTATGATTAGTCCACCCCCACGTGCATGCAAAAGACAAGTACATAACATATATATATATATGCCTATGATATATATTGCCTGCTTATCTTTGTAGCATGCAGTGGTTAGGTGGTTCTAGTAGCGTATAAGGTCTAACCACAGGTTGCCGGACAACGACGTACGAAGGACCTGCATGTGTGCTGAGTACTGTTTTGTGAATGTTATCAGGTGGGATAACAGCGATTCGATCGCTCATCGGGCGTGGTACCAGGATAACGGTTATGTTAGATCTTATGGTAAAGTCTTAATATTATCAACGGCAGTAAGAGCTGCGCCAAGTGTCTTGCTTATTAGGTTAGAGACGGCGTCGCGTGAGCATCGCTCTATCGTCGAGCAGGCATCGTGTCTCATCGAGCGTTGACCGGCCATTCACTATAAGTGTTTGCGTGTTTGCTGTGTAGGTGGCAGCCGCCGACAGCGTACGATCGGGGCAGGACAACTACCGGTAGGCGCCAGCTCCGACAGCTACGGTGGCCAGCGGAATCCCCGGGACTTTGGAGCCCAGGGACTGTTGTGCGATCCAGAGATTTCGGGGGATCGAGGACGTCGGCGGATCGAGGCAGCAGTTCCTACGGGCGCCGTCCGGGGGGCGCGATACCGACAGTTCACGAATCGGCTCCCGGCTAGAGACAATCATAACGGAGGAGGCTCGAGTGTTATGGGAGCAGTGGTGAGTTGGTTGGCTTGTCAGTTCTGCAAAGTTCATTAACGTGTATTTCCGGTGTGAATTTCCTGGTCTCTTATGAAAGAAGTTTTTCGGAAGATAAGGTGGTTGTTTATGCTAACACCTTGGTATTTGTAACACAAATTGTCGGACAAAAATTTGAACATGTATGTTAACTGATTTCTGTGCCAGGAAACCTGAACTTTATATTGTGCTTGAAATTGAATTTTTGAGTATGCTTATGATGAGAACCTTATAGATAGATACATATAATGTAGATGGTCTATCCCCAAGATCTCTGATGCTTTTCCTGTATTGCTTCATGAATGTGGTTGGAAGTTGTGTGGCATTACACAAAAGATACAAAAGAAAACACGAAGAAAAAAAATAAATTTGTTAATCTAGACAATTCCATGGCAAAAAAATCAGCCTGTGTACCATATATACGCCTAAAAACATCAGCTGCATACGTTATATACGTTCTACGTTTTTTTTTTTTTATATGAACGTGATATAAATGTCAGCAAAGGCACGTACTCTTGTTTAGTGATGTCAGTTTCGCAATAGAACGCTCGCAAGTGATTCGTCGTGACGTGTATTCGTGTTTTTCGTTTGCGTTTAGTAGGGCCGTCGTCGCGCGAAGCTACGGCGCGGCGGTGGGCGGTTACCACGGCAGCAGCGAGGCAAGAGCTAGCGACTACGGTGGCGGATCCGGCAGCTACTCCCGCGAGTCGGGCGGCTTACGGTGGCGAGATTACAGCGGAGCGCCGGCGCTTCAGACTACGCGCCGCGCTTCGGAGGGAGCGCGAAGAAATCCACTACGATCCATACGGTAGGAGCGGCTCTTCCGCGTAAGTCTCTCACCTTCACTCTTGTCATCAGAGTCCTTGCTGCTTAGCATGTGGAAATGCAGTCGATGCTTGCTGGCAGCGCATGTGTGTATTGGCAAACACGCATTGCAAGAGAAATTTCCTCACTGGTTTTTAAACTATTTAATATTATTTTTTTAGTGTTAAGGGGGGACTACGTCACGAAATTTTTTATGGTTTTTTTTATCATTAAGTAAGAACTAACTGGACTAAAATCGTCAAATTCTTACCTGATAAGATTGTTTCTCAACTAGTTAAAAATCCAAAAAACCTGGACGATTTGAATTAATTTTCTCAACATTAATTGCTTGCTATGGGCTATGTATGAGTCACGGGTGTATGTTCACATCGAACAATATAGAGTAAAATAGGAAGTAGTAATGGGCAGCAATTTAACCATAAAAGACTGGTGAAAAGGAATTACGTTATTTTTTACTATTTACGGTGACGTAATCACTTTAATATTGAGTCGCAATGGTTTTTTGTTGTTCTTGTTGTTGCCTAATTTGAACAATATTTAACTGGCAATAATTCCTACACCTATGAACTGTTTTTTAATGTTGTTAAATTGTCATGTTGTTCTAAATTGAAATAAACACTCAAATAGCAGCTTGACAAAACTGGCAGTTGGGCGCATATCATACGTGCGAAATTCATGGTCTGTGTGCGTGCGTGGTGAACAGAATGCTGGCTAATGTAGTAAGACTATACTGTCACCTGACCATTAAAACTGTCAGTCAGCCAGTAGGTAGGGTTCTGAGGTTGAACTGAATTTTGCCAGAGCACCTAAATGCAAGACTTTTCTCCTTCAATACTTGCCAATTCTCATAGTTCGTTTGTTTGGCATAAGTTTACCTCCGCCAACGGAGTTGGAGGAGGTTATGTGGATCGGCTCTGTGTGTGTTTCGTGGTGTTAGGTGTGTTAGCACGCAGCCACGAGGTCCTGTGATGCGAGCAGCAGCAACGAGCGAGCGACGCGAGCTGGCGGAGGTATGCAGCTTCTCCGTGAGTGCCCTCTGGCTAGTTCTTGATGTGATGCATAATGTTCTAGTGTGCGTTCTATATAAAAGAATTCTACTTCCCTCACCACATGTATGCACTTGGCTCCACAGCAAAAAGCCGCGTGCATGTTCTCCGATGTAGATTGAGTGTTCATCTGGTTAGGGTGTCCGATGCAGCAAACAAGAAAACGCAGGGGAGATCGCCCTCAGAGTTTTTGGGTAGGCTAGACGTTTTTTTCTATCAGCAGAACTGATGAATAGATACAAGTAATTTGATTGTCTAGATTATCATGGATTTTCTTGATTGATAGTGAATTCTTCATGATAATTTTCAGTTCGAATCCGTCAAATGGGTTAATCTACGTTTGAAATTCCCTGCATGATTATTTAATTGATTATTAGAAGGAATTATAAATTGTAAATTACGTTATAGTTTCCACAAAGCTTGCAGTAATGTAAAGGCCGTACTTTCAATGACAGGATCTGGTGTTTTAGATGTAATAGTTGGACGTGCGTTTAGTAGTCCGTAACTCTCACTAGTGGCAGGCAGCGAGTTTGTTTAATAACAGCAGCACATTGGGTACACACATTGTTTGTGTGGGTTAGACTGAGCAAAGAGCAAACGCAAATACTTGTAGCAGTCCAACATGGAATGATTTGGGTTCTGTCGAGAGAGAGGGAGAGAATGCGTTAACCAAACCAAGATGACGTCAGTTTTTCTTCAGAGGTGCGGACTCTCCAAAAAAAAAAAAAAAAAAAAAAAACAAAAAAATCAAAAAAAAAAAAATAAAGGTTTGAGCTGCTTTTGAAGTAGTGTGGCTTCAAAGCTGATTTGCATGGTGATTCCATTAAAACTTTTGAAACTGCTACATTTTCAGGAAAGTAGGCGTCACAAATTGCCGCTGCAGAAAACAAAACTAGTCATCAGGTGTTGTTTTTAATAATTTTCTGCGGGCGGCATCTGAAACGTAATTCCCTCGCAAAACAAAATGTCTGGCTATATATTCTTATTTGGCAGCGAAAATGTTTCCGCATGTCCACGCCCGCCGTCCCGTAACCGGTGGAAACCGTCCGGTACGGAACAGAAGTTCTTCGGCAGAATTGCAGAGCTTGAAGAAAATAAACAAAAACTGTACCTTACCGTCGACGGGGCTTTGTGCGTGCGCGCGCCGGCGGATGGATAGGCAATTTTCGGTGCACAGTAATGCGATCTAGTGCTTGTTTTTTTTGTCCGGCACGCCTCGCAATGGTGGGAGTGGGAAGCGGCTAATGGTAACGAGATGGGGTTAACCGAAAAGGGCTCGTGCGTGCTGGCTCCGTTTGTTTGACGGCCAGAACCGGCGCTAGCCGCTGCTCGATAACACTTGTGAAGCCCACCAAACCCCCATGTCGACTTCCGTTGCTTCGGTGACCTACTGCTGAGCGAAAGTCTGCCATGAACCGTGAGGATTCATGTGTGTCATAACATATAATTTCTTGCTGAGAATCTCCCTGCGTTCGAAATCTCATTAGCTGCCGTGCATTTATGCAAGCTGATGTTGATATGCTGCTGGCTAGGAGAATATTGTGACATTTGTGCTGAGGAAGCTAGTTCTCAATTCATGCTGAGCCTGACCCTTTCATGCGCACCCCAGGCTGTC
>NW_014577832.1:22950-44209 GCF_000485595.1 Priapulus caudatus
AGTTTATTCTGGATTTTTCCTACAACCTTAATGTAGTAAAAATTAATTTTGAAATGAACGGTGAAGTGGCAGAAGTACATATAGCTAAACAGTCAAAAGTTAAAGAAACACAAGCATTTCCCGCAGGCATGGATACGAACCCAGAAATCATGGTGTTAGGAGTCCAATGCTTTATCCATTCGGGCCTAACTGGGTCCGTTATGAGTTATGGCGGCAGCCAGGTGGGAGACGCGGTGGCTACGTGTTGGTATAATGTTAATCTGTACGCCGATCTATTGATCGAATAGAATGTGTTTATAATTTTAAGGCTTTTAACGTTTTTTGAAATTCTTCAGTGCCAGGAAGGCGCAGGACCTCGGGCGGTCAGGGGAGCGTGCTGAGGTCTGGGAAAATATATTTAGTTTTCCTCTAGGCCCGCGGAGTTCTCGCTAGTTATGCGCACGAACACACAAACCTGCGATGGGGGGTCGCGCCCGGCCGGGTCATACAGGTTGGGCACAATCTTTAACCCTCGACGTGGAGCGGTCACGATATTCGCGATGTGGGGAGGGGAAATGCCGCAACACCGAGTTGGGGATGATCGAAGCTGGGGGGGTCAAGAGGTCAAAGATCCAAGAGGGAAAGAAGGGGGAAAATTACTCCTTATTAAGTATAGGGACGGAAGGGAGCATGCAGGGAATTGCGGCACAAATCTTAGAACCAGCTCTGGAGCCGGAGGGCGTATAGGTCGGTGTATAGCATCAATGGTAGAAAAGCCATCTGCACTTGGGGGGGCCGAAATGTGGGGAGTGGTCAGCAGCGGGTCGAAGGGAGGGTCGAAGGTGGGGGCAAGCAGGGCAGGATTTAAGGACAGTTTGTCTGAGGACGGATGCCGGTCTGAGCGGAGCCCGATGGGAAACTTTTTTATTTTCAGCGGTGCCCCTAGCATTTTATGGCTTTATTGCAGAAGGATCCATGAATGTGCCCTTGCGCGTACATGCGACCAGGTGTAAGTGTCGATAACCTTTTGACCCTCAATGAGGAGGGTTAAACTTGATTTGTGACTGTCCTTGTTTAAGAAAGAATATGAACTGCCGGTTTGCTGAGGTAGAATGCTATACATGCCTGTGATTGTATGAGGCTACAATCTCACCGGTGAAATTCAAAAGCACATTCTGGTTAAAAAAGGTGTATGTTTCCTTAAATCATATAATTTTCTATGTCATCTGATATGTGCAGTATGCTTACATGTATACGTATGACCACTGCCAGTAGGCCTGCTGCAGTGCATGTGTTTGGTGCACGGTTTTGCCGTGCGTTACATTTGGTACAGGTGGCAGCCTCCTATTGCAATTTGCCAGCTAAGGGCTTGCGTAGGTAAACTGATGAGTGGCTTACTAGTTACTGTCTTGCAAAAGTTGTTGCACTACGTATGATGGGGCTTCCATCTTAACTGAAGACACTTAAACGTAACGGCAGCCATCTTGAATCGTGCAACTTTCAAACGATACCCAACTGAACTCATGGGTGCTGTTTGAGAAGGTTTCCTGAGACGCGATGCCGGCCGGCTGGGTCATCTCCACTGTTTTCGGCCCGTGCTATGATGAACACCATTTGGGGACTAGGCAAGGGTTTATGTACTAAGAACCCAGCAGCGGAGGCTGGCCGACCACAGCGAGTCACCGGGAGGACGTTAGAGTGGGCCGTCGCTGGACTGGCCAACTATGTTTATGCATTAGTCCACACACCCGTACCGGGCCGAACTCATCAAAGAAAAGTTACATACACATATAAACTAGTACACATATATATATATGCCTATGATATATTGGCCTGCTTATCTTTGTAGCATGAGTGGTTAGTGGTTCTAGTAGCGTATAAGGTCTAACCACAGGTTGCCGGATCAACAGACGTACGAAGACCTGCATGTGTCTGAGGTACTGTTTTGTGAATGTTATCAGGTGGATACAGCGATCGATCGTCATCGGGCGGGTACCAGGATAACGGTTATGGTAGATCTTATGGTAAGTCATTATATTATCAAACGGCAGTAGAAGCTGCGCCAAGTGTCTTGCTTAATAGGTTAGGAAGGCGTCGCGTGAGCATCGCTTCTATCGTCGAGCAGGCATCGTGTCTATTGAGCGCTGACCGGCCATCACTATAAGTGTTTGCGTGTTTGCTGTGTAGGTGGCAGCCGCGACAGCTACGGATCGGGGCAGGACAACTACGGTGGCCGCAGCTCCGACAGCTACGGTGGCAGCGGATCCCGTGACTTTGGAGGCTCCAGGGACGCTGGCGGATCCAGAGATTTCGGCGGATCGAGGGACGTCGGCGGATCGGGCAGCAGTTCCTACGGCGCGTCCGGGGGCGGCGGATACGACAGTTACGATCGCGCTCCGGCTAGAGAATCATACGGAGGAGGCTCGAGTGGTTATGGCAGCAGTGGTGAGTTGGCTGATTGTCAGTTCTGCAAAGTTCATTAACGTGTATTTCCATGTGAATTTCCTGGTCTCTTATGAAAGAAGTTTTTATCGGAAGATAAGGTGGTTGTTAATTGCTAACAACACCTTGGTATTTGTAACAAAATTGTCGGACAAAATGTGAACATGTATGTTAACTGATTTCTGTGCCAGGAAACCTGAACTTTATAATTGTGCTTGAAATTGAATTTTGAGTATGCTTATGATGAGAACCTTATAGATAGATACATATAATGTAGATGAGTCTATCACCAAGATCTCTGATGCATTTTCCAGTATTGCTTCATGAATGTGGTTGGAAGTTGTGTGCATGACACAAAAGATACAAAAGAAAACACGATGAAAAATATAAATTTGTTAATCTAGACAATTCCATGGCAAAAAAATCAGCTGTGTACCATATATGCAGCTAAAAACATCAGCTGCATGCATTATATACGTTTCTCGAAACCGTTTTTTTTTTTTATATGAACGTGATATAAATTCAGCAAAGGCACATACTCTTGTTTAGTGATGTCAGTTTCCAATAGAACCGCTCGCAAGTGATTCGTCGTGACGTGTATTCGTGTTTTTTCGTTCGCGTTTAGTAGGGCCGTCGTCGCGCGAAAGCTACGGCGGCGGCGGTGGCGGTTACCACGGCAGCAGCGAGAGCAAGAGCTACGACTACGGTGGCGGATCCGGCAGCTACTCCCGCGAGTCGGGCGGCTACGGTGGCGGAGATTACAGCGGACGCGCCGGCGCTTCAGACTACGCGCCGCGCTCGGAGGGACGCGAGAAATCCCACTACGATCCATACGGTAGGAGCGGCTCTCCCGCGTAGTCTCTCACCTTCACTCTTGTCATGAGAGTCCTGCTGCTTAGCATGTGGAAATGCAGTCGATGCTTTGCTGGCAGCAGCATGTGTGTATTGGCGAAACACGCATTGCAAGAGAAATTTCCTCACTGTTTTTAAAACATTTTAATATTATTTTTAGTGTTAAAGGGACTACGTCACGAATTTTTTATGGTTTTTTTTAATCATTAAAAGTAAGAACTAACTGGACTAAAATCGTCAAATTCTTACCTGATAAGATTGTTTCTTCAACTATTAACAAATCAAAAAACGCTGGACGATTTGAATTAATTTTCTCAACATTAATTGCTTGCTATGGGCTATGTATGAGGTCACGGGTGTATGTTCACATCGAACAATGATAGTAAAATAGGAAGTAGTAAGGGGCAGCAATTTAACCATAAGACTGGTGAACAAGGAATTACTTATTTTGTACTATTTAGTGCAGTAATCACTTTAATATTGAGTCGCAATGGTTTTGTTGTTCTTGTTGTTGCCTAATTGAACAATATTATACTGGAATATTCTACACCTATGAAACTGTTTTTTTTAATGTTGTTCTAAATTGTATGCACCCATTTTGGCACTGCATACAGTGATCAACACTAAAATAGCAGCTTGCCAAACTGGCAGTTGGGCGCATATCATACGTGCGAAATTCATGGGTCTGTGTGCGTGCGTGTGAACAGAATGCTGGCTAATGTAGTAAGATATACTGTCACCTGACCATTAAACTGTCAGTCACCAGTAGGTAGGGTTCTGAGTTGAACTGATATTGCCAGAGCACCTAAATGCAAGACTTTTCTCCTTCAATACTTGCCAATTCTCATAGTTCGTTTGTTTGGCATAGTTACCTCCGCCCAACGGAGTTGGAGGAGGTTATGTGATCGCTCTTGTGTGTTCGTGTGTTCGCGCGATCGATATTGGCGCGTCAGCGAGCCAGCGAGCGTGTACATGTGAGCGAGCAGCAGCAACGAGCGAGCGAGCGAGCTGGCGGAGGTATGCACTCTCCGTGAATGCCCTCTGGCTAGTTCTTGATGTGATGCATAAGTTCTAGTGTGCGTTCTTATATAAAAGAATTCTACTTCCCTCACACACATGTATGCACTTGGGCTCCACCAGCAAAAAGCCGTGCATGTTCTCCGATGAGATTGAGTGTTCATCTGGTTATGGGTTCCATGCAGCAAACAAGAAAACTGCAGGGGAGTGCCCTCAGAGTTTTTGGGTAGCTAGACGTTTTTTTTATCATCAGAACTGATGAATAGATACAAGTAATTTGATTGTCTAGAATTATCATGGATATTTCTTGATGATAGTGAATTCTCATGATAATTTTCAAGTTCGAATCCGTCAAATGGGTTATCTACGTTTGAAATTCTGCATGATTATTTATGATTATTAGAGGAATTATAAATTGTAAATAACGTTTAGTTCCACAAAGCTTGCATAATGTAAAGGCCGTACTTTCAATGACAGGACTGGTGTTTTAGGTGTAATAGTTGACTGCGTTAGTAGTCGTAACTCTCACTAGGTGGCAGCAGGGATTTGTTTAATAACAGCAGCACATTGGTACACATTGTTTGTGTGGGTAGACTGAGCAAAGAGCAAACGCAAATACTTGTACAGTCCACATGGAATGATTTGGGTTCTGTCGAGAGAGAGGGAGAGAATGCGTTAACCAAACCAGATGACGTTCAGTTTTTCTTCAGAGGTGCGGACTCAAAACAAAAGGTTTGAGCTGGCTTTTGATAGTTTGGTTCAAAGCTGATTTGCATGTGATTCCAATTAAAACTTGTTAAAATGCTACCATTTATCAGGAAATAGGGTCACAAATTGCCGCTGAGAAAACAAACTAGTCATCAGGTGTTGTTTTAAAATTTTCTGCGGGCGCATCTGAACGTAATTCCCTCGCAAAACAAAATTCTGCTATATATTTTAATTTGCGGCAGCGAAAATGCTTTCCGCATGTCCACGCCCGACCGTCGCCGTAACCGTGGAAACCGTTCGGTACGGAGACAGGAAGTTCTTCGCAGAATTGCAGAGTTGAAAAAATAAACAAAAACTGTACTTACCGTCGACGGGGCTTGTGGTGCGCGCGCGGGATGGATAGGCAATTTTTCGGTGCAAGTAATGCGATCTAGTGCCTTGTTTTTTTGTCCGGCACGCCCTCGCATGTGGGAGTGGGAACCGGCTAATGGTACGAGATGGGGTTAACCCGAAAGGGCTTCGGGTGCTGGTCCGTTTGTTTGACGGCAGACACCGGCGCTAGCGTCGCTGGATAACACTTGTGAAGCCACCAAACCCCCATGTCGACTTCCGTTGCTTCGGTGACCTCTGCTGAGCGAAGTCTGCCATGAATCGTGAGATTAATCTGTGTCATAACATATAATTCTTCGCTGGATCTCCCTGCGTTCGAAATCTCATTACTGCGTGGCATTATGCAACTGTCTTGACATGCTGCTGGGCTAGGAGAATTGTGACATTGTGCTGAAGGGCTTAGCTCGCATTCATGCTGAGCCTGACCCTTTCATGCGCACCCCAGGTGTCGTTGAATAACCTGTAACTATTATATAATCTTGCCTAGTGATATAATCACGATTGTTAGCAGCAGAGAGACTGTGGACAGCGTATTATATAGACAGACTAGCTGGCACTGCCGAATATTTGTACTCTGCGCTGGTTGTTTTTTTGTTATCACCAGAAGGTTGCAATTAGACCAATGTAAATATGTGTCGAAAAAGCCCGGCTCCCCGCTGCTACTACCCCTAAGTGTAAATATTGAATGTTTGTTTTGATGTTTCATTCTAAGAGCTGTTTAATGAAAATATAGGCTTGTCTGGAGTTAAATAAGGTAAACTGATAGGGTTGTTTTCATTTTTGCAAGCTGGAGACTGCTGTTCAACCACGGTCATGCCGGTTTTTGCGTGTCCACTGACAGACTGCGTGTTTCTCGCAAATGGGTGCCTCCATGTGGGGGTTGGCCTCCATACGGTCAAAACTAAAAGCAAAACGTTAATCGCACACATAACGGTAGTAATTCAAGTCATTGTTGTTTCAGGGGGAGGCTCATCTGGTGCCTATGGGAGCAGTTACGACAGTCAGAGCAAGGACTATGGTAAGAGCATCTACTAATAGTTTACCGTCGGTTTGTTTTGCGAAACTCCAGGCCACCGTGGCCTCTGTGTACTTCCTGACATTCGGGTTGATGTCGCTCTTGAAGGTTGTTGCCACTGTGTATTCCAGTTGCGGTCAATTTGTGATTGGGAGGCTCTAAAAGTTGTACAATCCTTTATCTCACTTAGAAGGCAAACGTTGCTAAAATGGAATGCCAGAGTATTACCGTCAAGCAGTATTATTATATAATGACGTTCCCGGTGTTCCTGGTTGTTGCTATGCAGGGTGCGAAATTCACGGGAGTCCGTAGTCAAATACTCCCTGATTTGACATATGCAGGAGTTCGTGTGACTCCCTGAAAATTCTGCCATACTAACTAGTTCAGTTCCGGAGCACGGCCTCGCGGAATTACTGTATTTTTTCAGCTAATGTCCAAAGAAAATTTGGCAGACATGCAACTGCATGAATCTTAAAAATAAGCACATGCGTTATTGTTAATATCTTTAATTTTGAACCCCAGACTGCGGACTCCCTCCCTCATTTTGCTGCAGACTCCCTGTTTTTGAGGGTAGGGAGTCCGTTGGACTCCCTTGTTCGAAAGTCAATTTCTACCCCTGCTATGGTAACGCTACGTTGGGTTTCTTCTTGCGGATGAAAACATTTACCAGAGATGCCAACCGTTATGATTCGGACAGAATAATTATGGTATTTAACACTTAAACACATTAGGTATCCACTGATATACTATGACTCCTACTATCAGTGTCGGGTAAATATCCTTGGCTGTCAAAAAAATCTAGGTCACTATGAGTGGCGCGTTTGTATTGCCGCCAAAATTGTTAACGCGTAACAGTCTGATAGACTCACACACGTCGTCGTTACTGTGCATGTGTGCGGCAGGTTGTTGATCGCATGTCAGTCTAGAACACGCTCGTGACTTCTCGGTGTGGTTCCACCATGGAAGTATGTAGTAACTAAAGGTTATAAATGTATTTCTATGGCTTTGACACGCTCACAGTACGTTCGTGTAATTAAGGTATTAGAATATGTATCATAACATATGAGTGACAGTAGGGTATGACCTTCCGTATGAACTTCAAGTTACAATATTAACGAGTCGGGCATTTGATTACACCAGAGTCACGTGTGTTTAAAATGTAGCTACTAAACATGCTGTTGGGGAACTGGAACTGGAACTGGGGGGGATGGTTGATTCGATCTCGGAGCTAAAAAATGAAATAATAAAAAAATCTCTAAAAATCTCTGTAGGCTGATGCCATTTCTACACTTCGTTAATAAGAGAGCCATCATTGCCATAAAATCGTTACGCCAAGTCACTCGATAAGGTTGGCATCTCTGATGTACTTCGGGTTTTCTAGAAAAAATCAAGAAATAAATTTACTGCAATTATGAGGCTTTTCTCGATAGTGTAGCCGGGTGCACTTATGGGCCGGGAGATTTATGAAAACACTGATGGCGTAGTTGGCAAACATGGTCACTATCCCGTCTGCCTGGTGCAAACAAAACTGCAAGAAACTAAGAGACTCTCCCTCACCCACCGCATGCGAAACGATGCAAATGGGTACATTTCCTTTGCACCGCCGATAAATTCACAAATGGGATGAGCGGCAGGAAATGGTAATTGATTCGGCGTGTTATTTACATTTTCTGCGAAAACAAATCTGTTCCTGTATTGAAACCACGACGTTCCGAGGTGAAATTATTCACAAGTGTACGCCGGTCCTGGCCAAATCGTGCTGCCGAGGCGATCGCTCTCGGAACTCTTTAAATATATCTCCGATAATCGAGAAAACAAAATAAGAGCCGTGCCCAAATAGAACTCAGATGCTGAAGGAGCTCATAAACAGACGAGTAACAGATGACGCGACGCGGTGTTGTCGTAGGGTAATACTCTCGCCTTCGCCCGTAAATAATCTCTCTCGCCGAAACGCGGAACATGGCCGCGAACAAAGACGGCCATTTGCTTTAGGAGATAGTCTGCCGCTACCCCGGCGATCGTCGTTAACGCGTAAACTTTCTGTATCTTTTGCTGACGACCAAATGGAGGATGTACGACATCGTGTTTTTTTGCAATCAGCAGGCATGCTTTGGTGGGCCAGCGCGTGTGAATTGTTGTCCAATCAGTTGGCTCTGTGGGCGGGTTGCTGAAATGCCAAAGTCTTGCATGTTGCCAGATTGCACGTCCAACTCAATTTTGTAGGCCACGAAAACGTCCGTGTAAAAACTGACAAGGAAATTTTCATTAGAAATGGCAGGCTGGTATGAGTGTCGTGCGTTCACAGGGAATTTCTCGAACCATTTTAAACCATTAAAGTACACGTGTGCACAAAAGGTGTAGTGGTACATGTACAGATATCGTGAGGCAAGATTTCCTTATATGACCTAAAACGTAGGAACCATTCGTTGTTAGGTTTGCCGAATGATTTTAGCCCAAAATGCAAGTGGCTGGTATTCTGGAAGGTGAAGGCATTCTGAATAATATCACAATTACTTTTGTACGGCTGCTTCTTTCTACAATCCCAGCCTCACTTGAAGTGAAGGTTATGCAGGAAATTGTCATCTGACAAAGAACATGCCATGTACCATGCCTCTGTGCAACTGCTTCAACACCCTGACGTCTGTTATCGAGCTGTTGAATAATTGCATAATTCATGATAAGTGTTCCATTGGGGAAACGAGTGTGAAATGATGTGTCACTATTTTATCCTCCGGGCATTATTACATTTCACGGTGACCACTGAATGATTTTTCTGTCGCTGCGAACGCGTGCGACAAAAAACGCTAGAGTTTCTCTCACGCATATGTTTCTGAACCAGTTTGAATTTGAATGTGTGTTTTAATCATCTGTCCAACCCTGTCACGGGTTGTTTTCCATGTTCGCCTGCAGGTGGCACAGCACGCGGTGGAGGTTATGGCAGTGATTCTTATAGCAGCAGCTACAGCCAAGGGGAGCGGGGTGGCGGCGGCGGCGGCGGCTATTCGTCGCGTGACTCTGGCGGCCGCTCGGCACCCCCGCGCAGATACTAGAGCGCCCGCCGCCGCCGCGTGCTACGGCGAGTCGTTAGCGTGTCTCACGTAGGGAAAAGCCGCAAAAAAAGATCCAATCGAAATGCAGAACATGTCGATGCGGCATTGGTCCGAGTCGGATCGTCGGAAAGGCGGCACGTGCTGTTTCGCGTAACCGAAATGTTAAAAAAAATACGGCGTTGTCCGAAGAAAAAAAAACTACGTTTGCACTGGTTGTCCGTGCCGCGAAAGAACGCGACATTGAAGCAGCGCGAATCAAACGAAACCACGAACAACGCGCGATCGTGAAAGCGTCTGCGTGCGTTACGAAATTAGGAGGGGGCGGCCGCTAATGCCGTGTACGCAAAAGGTAGCGGCCACGTGAACGTGGCAGCGTAGAGCGGTCTTACAAACGTCCTTGCCACAGTATTAAACCACCGGCGGTGCGCCAACGATGTGTTCTTGCATTCAATGTCAGTTTGGGACCTGAAGGAAACGGCTAGCGGAAAATACGAGAGGGCAGATAACGTTAAAATTGTGTAGGTGACGACAACGCACTGTGTTGTGCTGTATACCCCCCTAACCATGTTCGGTTTTTTTTTGTCCATGCCTTTCCTCTGCCCTAAACTATGTTCAAGTGTACGAGGTAGTTTTATCTATCTATAGCGTTTGCGTGTAAATATACGACTTCGAATTCGGATTCGGATTTCGCACAGCATCCCGAGTCTGAACGTGGCAGGTAGACCCACACGTGTATAATGTATTCACTGCTCTAATCACGCACTAAGAGATAGAAATGAACGTGAATGACTGCCACAAGCATCAACTATAAGCAGTTTAAGTGAAGTATTTAATTAAAATTGTACAAAGCCGCACAGTTTTGCATTTGCGAAACATTTCGTCTATACACGTATTAATGAGCATGTAGGTTTAGGCAAGCTATTATCTTATCGTTAGTTATTGTGTGGATATTTGTCAATCTAAAATCAATGCACTTGAGTGAGGTCTGTGTACACGTATACGCGTTCGGGTCTGAAAGAGGCGCTTTTAAACGAGAAACGGGCGGTTGCGTGACTCGTGTTGTGACGGTTTGTGTAGTAAGTGTTTTATCTTGTATTTTATTTCACAAGTCGTACATACTCAGTACTAAATATGACAGACTAAACTCTATTGCATTCTGAATTTTGTGAGTGCATACTGCCCTGTAATGCTGTAACACCGTATCTTGTTCGTGTCTACATTTTATCTTGAATAAACATACATTCCTGTGGAAACCATGGTAAAATATTTTACATTAGGATGTTAAAAAATTGTACGTCAGAATATTCTTTGCGGACTGGATAATAACAATTTAAATTAAATGTTTGCTATACACAACTTGTACCATTAAAAATTTTAAATCTTATATCTTTAAACCTCTTTGAGATCTATTCGTGGCAAAAACTAAGTATTGTATAATTAATTAAGTTCTTATCCAGGTATTTAGTGAAATAGCTCGTTATATCACGTAGAAAATTAATTGTAGTATTTTGGGATGTTATGCCAAACGTGGGTAGAAGAAGCTCATTGTATAGAAAGAGTTTTCCTGGATGAATCGGCTGTGGAGTAGTAGTAACGCAAGCTCGTAAGCCCACTTGTCCGGAGAGTTGCAGATAAATGGTAAAATATGGTGGCGGCAAGTCGATGCCATCGCACGCAATAATGAAATGCAGTCGAATGCCGCGTGTTGCGTGGCGGAAAAAATTCCCTCAGTATTGCTTTCTTCTCAAATTTAATTTGTCACGCTGCTTTTGAGCGGTGCAATGGATAACCTTTTCGGCAGGCCAATCATAACATTCTAGCATTACCGCGCGCAAGTGCAGTGAAAAACATCCCACAAGCATAAGAATCTCTGCTGGGTCCGTTTAAGCAGGCTATCGCTTTCTTGCATCGGATAGGCCTGGGATGCCCATTGGAAGCGCTCATTTCGGGCATCTTTTAAGTTACTGTTATTGCAGCGTCGCGTAGGCTGTTTATTTTGGATATCGCTTACCAGGTCTGCAATAAGTAACTTTGTCGGTGGGAGGTTGGCTCTGTGGGGGGTGCGGAGGTGTGTGTGCGTGCGTGCGTGATTCATGCTTTGCAGTGTCTCTGCGGGACTGGTCGACACTGAGAGGTTCGATGTCATCGTGCATGTGTACAATTTTCGTCCTCCACCGTGGTTTCGCTGTGCAGTCCGTCTCCTTTTACAAGGCTGTACTCGAGCGCGTGCTTGTGTGTGTGCGTGCGTGCGTGCGCGCGCGCGTGTGTGTGTGCGTGCGTGCGTGCGTGTGTGTGTGTATGCCTGTGTGTGCGTGTGCCTGTGTGTGCGTGTGTGTGTGTGTGTGCGTGTGCGTGTGCGTGTGTGTGTGCGTGTGCGTGCGTGTGTGTGTGTATGCCTGTGTGTGCGTGTGCCTGTGTGTGTGTCACAGACTTGCCCTGCTCGAATTAGGTTCGGTGCGAAATCGAAAGGAAACGCGGACCTTTTGATTTATTAACAGTTTGGTCGCAGCGGGAGTCTCCTCTCAGAATCGGTGTGCTGTGTTAGTGCTCTCTTATTTATTGTGATTGCTATTCTAATTGCTTCGCTTCGGAAAACTTTCGGTCGCGAACTTTTGCGTCGGCCTCTACGCGGGACGGCGATGCCATTTGTATCGTTCGTCGCTCGGTCGTGAGCCACCGCAACGTCATTAAATCAGAAGATTTGTCTGTCAGAGACGTTAGTTTTAGTTTGCCCACGGATACGGGGGAACCAGCCATATCGTCGTACGTGCTTTCCGAGTACGGTGCTGTCGTATGGTAGTAAGTGTGTGAATGGTTGGCACACGTCGGTGGACGAACGAGAAACGCGTGCCCGTGTGTGTGTGTGTGAATTCTGTTCTCATTCCGAGCACGTTCCTGCTGTCTCCAATTTGTCGCAGCCGTCGTTGTCTCGACCGGTGAACGCCTTGTGCGGTTTTCCCGACATGTTTTTTTTTTGGTACGTAATTTCGTCCGCCAAACAGCGCCACGCTCGTCGCTTTCTCCCCCGAATACTGTATACGCTGTATATTTCGCGGTGGTTTAATTTTCGCGAATTTAGCGAACGCGTCCCCGACCGCGAAAATAACAACACGCGAATAATTCATACCGTTTAATACCGAATAATTCATAATTCACCGACCGCGGAATTGTCCGTCAAGTCTGAATTCGCGAAAATATCTGTACGCGAAAAATATGGCGTATACAGTAGTTGCGTTGGCGTCCCTCGGCCATTAACGACAACTTTTTTTCCCCCAAATTACATCTTTTCTCCGTCGGCGAGGTACGGGAACTTTGGCCGGAACGGCGGCCCGTTTTCGGCACGCGCGTCCGTGCGCACGGGCCGCGGCGGGTTTCGCACGCTGCAACTACGGCGCTGTCGTTGTAGTCGCGTTCTCCTGAGAAAGCGCACCTCGCGCGTTTTTGCTGCAGACGCGAATTAGAGAGGAGCAGCAGAAGCGCATTTTTGCACGCCAGCACTCCCTCAGCCGACGCTGTCTATCGCGGGCCCCGCGTCGTTCGTTGTTGTGCGGTCGTTGCGCTGCCGGGTAATTGGATGAAACATAACTGATACATTGTGCCAGCTAAACGCCCTCGGGGCTCGCTGACACGCTACAGGTGTGAAGTGGATTGTCTGGGTGTCATTTCGGGTGACCCTTATCGTGCCTCCATCTCCCTGCCGTGAGCGCGCAAACCTGCACGCCCGCCGCCATATCGCTCAGGTGCAGCAGCTGCGCACTTCAGCAACGCGCGGGACGGGCCCTTGCCTGGAAGCTACTACTACCTGCGTATCTACACCCGGGTAGCTAATCTCCCGGATTTCTTTTCAACTGTCCTTCTTTTACTCTTACGACTCCGATTGGAAAATGCGATGCCGATGCGATCCCCCGCATGTCAGCTTACGGTGCGCAGGCATCGGTTCGCGCGAGTTGCAGTCCTTTATGTTGCTAGCACTGCATTATGACTGCATGTTACACTCGGTGATTCTGCCGGCCATAAATCGTCGCGGTAAGAAAAACGACTTTCTCCTTTTGCGCGGAATAGGTAGCTAGCTATTCGGACAAGGTCAGCAGATAAAATGTGCGCGTTGATAGATAAACGCGTGGCAACCCTTTGCGTACGTGTTCCCCCTGCTAATGTAGTGTTCTGCTGATCGACACCTCACCACTTATAAGAAACTCGTGTCCTACGGGCTCGCCGTTCGGGCTGCGTTGTTTCTTTAGGACGTCGCCATAGCAACGGAAAGCGATGCGGTGGTGTTGCAGCCGAGATGAGAGGGAAGGTAGAGCGAGAGTAGCACGAGTGCGTCTGCTAATGTACGTATGCTGTACACGTATGCGGGTCGCAGTGTGCGATAACAATCTTAATGCAGGTAAAGTGCTGCTGCGAGATTCGAAGAGGTGGGGGGGGGATTTCTCGAGTTGTTTTGCAGAAATCGGCTGTTTTTCTGCGTGCGCAGAATTCGTCTCGGAATTAGTGTCCGGTTTGCCATTTTCAGCCTGACTCAAGTGACCAGTGCCTGGGTGTCTGGCGAGTACATGGGTGTATGCATTGCGTGTAGATATATTTTGTGTGTGAAAATATAATTGAACAAATGGGGTATGTTTATAACAACAACAAAATACATGCAAACTCGGTTCAAAACAATTTCGTCGACCAATTAGTTTTTGAATTGAAAAGGTTATCGATTATAAGTGCGAACTACTGAACGGGAAAAAAATTGACAAGAAATATTGTTCCAGAAAAAAATTCTTAAAATTCTATTATTCTAAAAATCTATATCAGCCAGAGTACAAGTAAAGAGAAAACACAAAACCTGGCTGTCAGCCAAAAAAAAATTCTACAGAATCTGGTGAATACAGAGTGTATGGTTTTAAGCTTGGTTGTTCCTCTACGAGTAGAACAGGCGGTGTTCGATGATTGGTTGTTCCTCTACGAGTAGAACAGGCGGTGTTCGATGATTGGTTGTTCCTCTACGAGTAGAACAGGCGGTGTTCGATGATTGGGGCTAAAAACTAATTTTGATATTGATGTGAGCCGACTCTATGTGATGATACGCACAGTCCGGTCGTGTAGAGAGAGGTTTGCTGCAACGAATGTCTCTGCTGTGAACTGAATTGAACTGAGATGCACCTCAAGGTAGCCAAGGTAACCTGAGATATGAACAAGACAACGTAATGTAAGTATGCTATCAGTTAAGTCCAAGAACGGTTTTTCGAAAATGGGGGAAAATGTGAGGCAACGGCACGCAAATCGGTGCTGAAACAACATTGAGGAAAACGAAAAACCGAAAAATCTGGAAAAAAAAGTTGTAGTGCAAACGCACATTTTAACAATCTGAAATATAAACTAAAATGGAAATATGTGACTAAAGCAGCCATTAAGGAGCGTGTGTGCCACGAATCTCTGAAAAATGACGCGTATAAATTCTGCCTCTGTTGAAAGTAACGGGAAAACATTGCACGTGCTTTGTTAGCTGTTCGTTCTCACCTGCATGCTATTTATCACGAAAGTTGCTGCCAATAGTGTCATGCAACTGTATCACAGATGAAAACCCGGTTGTCTACTGCTACTGCTACTATTACTACTAATAGCAATATTCTAGACTGGTTGAGAGAGAGACTGATGGCAACAACGTACAATGTCTGCGGTTGCTGTCGGATCATCGCTTCCTGCAAGGAAAGGCAACGCCAAGAGCCACAATAGCTAAAAGCGGTAAAATAGGGTCGAACCGGTTAGAACTTAATTATATCTAACAAATACTCAATTCTGCGAAGAATAAATACTCTACTCTGATATCAATACCAAATACGAATACTCTAACGAAATTCTGCACCAAAGGTGCAATGCACAAAAGTCAGTGTACAGTGTCAGTGAATGGGAATGCATTTAAAAAATGATGGCAGTTGGAGGGAAATGCACTGGAATGTGCAAAGAGACAAAGAACCCCCAAATATTGTTTAAAATACAGAAAAAAGACCAGCAACTAAGTGAAACCGAATCGGGGTAGAGAGGAATTGCAAACGTATAACGAAACTCATATGTAGAAGGCAAGATATGTAATATGAGACAACTTGCCATTGAAAACGATTGGACGTTCTCTGCTGTGCTGTACTGTGTGTTAACTCGCACATTGTCTCATTCGTGTGCGTGATTTTCAGATGGTGGATCTACAGGGGCATAGCCACACTGCTGCTGTTCTCGGCTGAACAGAGTGTGACCTACACCACAGTCTACCGTGATGTGCAAGCTGTCCAAAGCTAATGCGTTTGGCAAACGCACATTATCAATCGTCGCTGACAACAGACCAAGGTAGAGATTCTCCGCTAATATGCTAATAGCGTAATTGTTTGATACGGCTTTTGTATCCGCTGTTGTGTGAAGTGTTGGGGCATTCAGCGTTTTGGGAAGTGCAAAGCAAAACCGTCAGAGATAGTAGAATCAACTTGAACTTCAATTTTATTTACTCAAACCACTACAGATATATGTGGCACACAATTAGTGTGTGGTGATTTCTGCAGTAGATTTTCTAGAATAGTGAGTAGTAAGTAAAATCGGAAAGCGTGTGTCAATTATTGTAGGAATGCTGTGGGGGCAAACCGTCGTTAAGTGGACGTATAGAATTTTGAATCTATGAGTGGCGAATTGACATTCATGGTAGGTTGTTCTTAAGGTTTCCTCGGTAGAGATTAAAAATCGGTAGGTATGATGGTTTCCTCTTCATGCCAAGACGCTGGCCTTGTCTATGCGAAGATGAAAGTTTGCGCGCGTGGAGATATAATGTCGGCCATTAATTTCCTTCCAGCGCTGGCTGCTGCGTGAGCTCGTGAGTGATTGGAGGGCAAGCCGGTGTCAGTGATGACAGCTGCGGCAACGAGTATTTTCCTTGTAAGTGACTCCCGCTCCTTCCTGAGCCTTGTTTTGCAAATAAACACGCTGTAAGATGGGCCGAGGGGGTGCTGAGAAGTGTAACTTTTTCCTCCCAACAGCTGGCTTCTGCCGAAATCCTCGCGCGATAAGCTGTTGACGCAACCCAGTTTTGTCGGCGCGCTAATCGTATGCATGATCTCAGGAAGCCGCTTTGCTTCGACGCTTGTCTTTGCGAATCGGCGAGGCCCTTTCCGCGAAGATCTCTGCTTTTTGCATCGAGTCTCTAACTTCTCTTCGTTTTTGGCGGTCGGTCGCTCGATAGCAAGTGTTTCCATATCGCCTAGCGTTTTGGGGTAAATTGGCCGGCTTTCGCAACGGATTTGCGGTGTGAGGCGCGCGCGTGAGAATGAATGACAATGGATGCAGTGTTGTTTGTTTTTCAGTGTCGACCCAAATGGTGCAGAGGGGATGGGGGGAGGCTTCCTCCTTCAGACATCTGGTATCGGAAGATATTCATAGAACGGAGGGAACTTCGCGGCGGTGTCTCAACAACCGTACAGCGGGGAGTGTTGTACGATCTCAGCGAGTCATTAGCTGATTAACGAATTCTTGCCTCGTTAAATAACCATTGACCGTGGTGAACCGCAATTGTGCTTGCACGTAGTCGTTGCCGTGCCTTTTTCGTTGTCATTCAAAATGTTGGCGTTGAGATTAGAAGAACGAGATATAATATATATATATATTGTAATATTGTTTACCTTTCTAGTAAGCTGCATTTTGATTAACGATTATTAGTAAGTCTTTTACGAGAATGTTGGCGCTGAATTTTTTAGAAAGCAATTGCACTCTTTTGTGAAGAATCGCTGTAGTTGCAATGATGTATTCTTCCGTTTTTGTTACCTATACAGTAATATTTTTATGTACTACGTTCCTCAACTAATATATAGTAATAAACTATAATATGATTTTTGAATTATAATGTAAATATATTTTTGTTCTTTATGTTGCTTTATAACATAGTTATGTGGAAAGGGAGAACACACCCAGAGGTGCACGCACACGCACACGCACGCACACGCGCACATGTTATATTTATTAATATTATGAAATACGTACATGCGTATTAGTGCATACGATTTAAAATGTCTGGGAAACGTTGGAAATGAAAATTTGTATGTGGGGTAAGCTTAGCTTTTTAATCGTTGCTGCTACCTTGCAACAAGTTGATGACCATCTTTATATATGAAACAAATATAAATCGCACACCTGTTCCATTAAATATTAATGCACAGATTTCACATAATAATAATCCATGAGAGATTTTCACCTACGGACCCCCCCAGGTAGAGCGTGATTGACATCTTTTATCAGACCTAGGCACAAAACATCAGTCACGGCTCTGGTCGTCCACTAATGTGGTTATCGCATGTAAGTGCACTCTCTATGTCTAAGAAACAGGGACATTCATTCTGTTTGTAAAAAGCAAAAACAACGGCACTCTATAAGCTCCAACTTAATTGTTTCGCAAATAATCGTCTGCGTTAAAAACATTATTTATTTCACGATTACGTGGTGAATTTTGAAACAGTCACGTCTTATTGTAAACCCCAGGATGGGGGAATATTTAAAGGTGACGTAAAGGCCATGAGATGGACGAGGCAAGTGCAGACGAAGTGAGCGCCCCGAGATAGTGGTGTTCTCTTGTTGATTCGGGTATAGAAATGTAATAACTAAACCAAACGTTGAATGTCATATGTAGCGACCAGTGATATATCATATGATATTCTCTCTCTATCTATATATCAGGAGCGTATAATGACAAACGCCTATAATGTCATTATACGCTCCTGATATATATGTATATTATTAGCTCTTAATGATATTATATATGGTATCATTTTATCAAAACATCAGATAACTGCACTGTTGTGGCCATGTGGCAGTGAGCATTACACATGTGATTAAACATGTGACGTGAATGCTCTTGCGTCATGATACGTATTATATATTACAATATATACTTCGACATGCAGGCATTCATAGTTCTAGTATGATACTGCATGCTAGTACTGCAGATTTGTTCAATATCTAACGATAAAATCTATATAGACGTACTGTTACGGCTCTTGCTAAACGCTCGTTTTACGCGACAACTTGACATATCACATATACATAGTGACAATGTGACGCTATGTCAATATTCAAGTTTTCTTTCCGATATTTGATGATGCAATTGTATAATTCGATATATCCGTGCTGTAACTTGTAGTACTAGACAATAATTTGACGCGTATAGGACTATGTACGTACAGTGGAAAGTGGATCAAAATGTCAATTATATTTGAGGTCAATTTATATTTAAGTTAATATAGGTATATTTCTAGAGCAGGGCGCGTACGTACGCAGCGTGCGTGTGTGTCGTGCGTCACGTGTGTGCCTACGGCCCGTTACAGCCGTGTGTGTTGTGTCGAGCGACGGACTGAGCACGAAGAATGGAACATAACATGCTCGCGCAGCCGAGCCTGTATTGCCCAGGGCTTCCCACACCCACACCCACACCCACGACTAGATACGACGCAGCAGGATCTCAGGCCGGTAATGTCCCGTTTTGTCACAGGCAAGAAGCGAACATGTGGCTTACTGTGGTTGCCGCTATATTCACCAGCACTAGCTGCTGCTGCGTCCGTGTGTGCGTGCGTGCGTCTAATTCTCTCTCTCTCTTTCTCTGTTTGTCTCTCTCTGTGCGTGTGTTTTTATTTTTTTTTTTTTTTCTTTTTCTTTCTTTCTGATGTGTGTGTGTGTCTCTCTCTCTCTCTCTCTCTCTCTCTCTCTCCTCTCTCTCTCTTCTCTCTCTTTCTCTCTCTCCTCTCTCTCTCTCTCTCTTTGCTCTTCTCTCTCTCTCTCTCTCTCTCTCTCTCTCTCTCTTCTCTCCTCTCTCTCTCTCTCTCCCTCTCTCTCTTCTCTCTTCTCTCTCTCTCTCTCTCTCTCTCCTCTCTCTCTCTCATTCCTGTCTGTCTGTCTGCCTGCTGGTTCTGTCTGTCTCTCTCTGTGCAGTGTCTTTCTCTCTTCTCTCTCTCTCTCTCTGTCTGTTCTCTGCTGTGGTTCTCGTCTGTCTCTCTCTTCTCTCTTCTGGTGCGCGTGTTGGTGTCTGTTGTTTCTCTCCCACTCTCTCTCAGTCTCTTTCTCTCTACGCGGTAATGCCCCGCATACGCCACGGAACAGCAGCAAGGCAACAAGAGAGAGACGCGGGCCGGGCAGGCAGGCGGCCAGCCAGCATTCCCGCACCGCTAGCTGATATACGACTGCTGTCATCTGCCGGCGTGTAGTGCTTTGAAGCTAGTGTAAATATGTGTTTTAGAAATCGCCTTCTGATAGTGTCGCGCGACGCCTCGGCATTGTGCTCGGCATTTCACCGTAATTTACGAGGTGACGAAGTCGTTGTTTTTAGCCCCGCAGACACCGGGCGGGTAGATTTATCAAATTCGCACATTTGCCGTGATGGTTTTCTCGCTGGTGCGGCTATCGTCGCTCGGCGTCGTTTGTGTGCGGGCGTGTGGCCGAGAGATGGGACCAGCGGTGCTTGTAAGGTACGCCCGAGCCCCGGCCGGTTTCTTCTATTGATTGACCAGTGTTGTGGCCGTGGATGACGGCCCGCTTTCAACTGCGAGTAGAAGTGGTGGACATTCTGAATGCTAATGGACGCACGCACGCACATGCACACGCACACGCGGCAACACGCACACGCACCACACACACACACAAACACACACACACACACACACATACACACACACACACACACACACACACACACACACACATACACACACACCACACATCACTACACACACACACACACAACACACACACACCACAAATATTATATATATAGTATAATACGCTCCTGCGCGCGCGCGCGCGAGCCGCACGCACACCACACACAGCAGCACGCGCCACGACGCACCACGCACACGCACACACACCACACACACACACACACACACACACACACACACACACACATATATTATAATATATACACACACACACACGCAGCGCAGCGCGCGCACACACAACACAACAACAACAAACCAATACACACACACACACACACACACACACACACACACACAACACACACACACACCACAACTGAACACGCCGCGCACACCACACACCCACACACAGCACCACACAACACACACACACACCAACACACACAACACACACCACAACACAACTGAGCACCGCTACTGCGCGCAACACACCACACACTGAGCACGCACACGCGCGCGCACACACACACAACTAGAGCCACACGACACACGCGCGCACATACACACACACACGCACCAGCGGCGCGGCACACACAGCCTCTAATTGCCGCTCCGCGATCAAACAGAAATAACAGAATGCCAGCATGGGCGTGGTTAGCGTCGCTTGTATATATCTTACAGATGTGCGTATAGGCCTACGGACGCGTGCGTGCAGTGCGTGTTTGCTTTGTGTGTTGTGCGCGGGGTTCGTATTGCGTTGCGTGTGTATTGCGTGCGGTGCGTCAGCGTAGCGTGCGTGTGGTGACTGAATCATGCGGGCCAGTTTTCAGGAAAACGATCTAACGTTAACTTTTCTATAAAGCTGATTGACAGAACATTTGGTGAAGTTACTGAGATTTTCACCTACGCAAGTGTATAGGACGGCCGGTTGAAGAGAAAATAGTACGCCGCCGCGCGTGCGTTTCGTGGTGTGTTGTGTGGTGTGTGTGTGTGTGTTGGCTGTGTGTGTGTGTGTGTGTGATGTGTGATGTATATGTGTATGATGTGTGTGTGTATTATATATATATATATGTATGTGATGTGTGTGTGTGTGTGTGTGTGTGTGTAGTGTGTAGGGTGTGTGTGTGCATGTGTGTGTATCT
>NW_014577832.1:46319-49783 GCF_000485595.1 Priapulus caudatus
AACCTATGTATAAATGTACTCAGACTATACGGCCTTTGGTTGTAGGTATATGTGCACATAGCTAACGCTGTCTCTACCTATGTTGTATGAATCATCAACCTATGTTATATGAATCATCAATCTATCTTCAACCTATTTATGCATATACTCGTACGACTTTTGGTTGTAGGTATATGTGCACATAGCTAACGCTGTCTCTACCTATGTTGTATATGAATCATCAACCTATGTTATATGAATCATCAATCTATCTTCAACCTATTTATGCATATACTCGTACGGCCATTGGTTGTAGGTATATGTGCACATAACTGACGATGTTTCTACCTATGTATGAATCATCAACCAATATACCCAGGCTACGGCCATTGGTTGTATAGGTATATGTGCACATAACTGACGATGTTTCTACCTATGTATGAATCATCAACCTATGTTTGTATGAATCATCAACCTATCATCAACCTATGTATGAATATACTCTTACGGTCATTGGTTGTATGTATATGTGCATACCTGACGATGTCGCTTAGGCAGATTGATGTTTCGTTAGCCGTACTGCGTCAGCAATAGGTTATACTAGCTCCGACACTCTTGTGATTGTCACCGGTTCATTGACCAACAATCGTTATTCATTAACATAATAAATTTCATTACAGGCAGCTATTTATCAATTATCCCGAATGGGATGGAATCAGATCTGTATCACTGACAGATTAGGCTACCGTAGGCCTACGCGTACATAGAGAACATACAGATAATGTCGATCACCATCAAAACTACGCACATAATCACACGGCATCCATATTCGTAATAATGTCAGGAGTAAATCATGCAGCTATTATTTACTAACTATCATAATAATGCAGCTTATGTATGTGTGAAACAGGACATGGGCGTCCTTGTCCACACGCAAACACATAATGGCGTGATGACGTACATCGCACGTGATCGAGCGACCACCGTGATTGGCTCTCCTATTTCGAAGCTCGACTTTCTATTTATATCTAATAATACATCTAATTATAATATAGACTCATCTTTGCATCGGTGATCTTAATCAGGTGATACCTCGTAGCCGTCGAATTTGACATGATTCCAACTGTCACCGAATATGTCTCATAAACATTTGCCCAACACTGTTGCATTTATCAGTACTTGTATTTGAATTACATGCAATAAAGATTTAATATAATATAATATAATATAAACGCGCACGCGCACAGGTAAACACAGAAGATTTCAATTTAGTCGAAAACGTCGCATATACCGTTCATAATAGCATCTGATTTACATATACGCATTGAAACCGTTTAATAGTCCAACGCGAAAGCACGGATATTTCTGCGCGCTTATTCAGCTGACAGCAATATAGTCGAGCATGTCTAACTCCGAATACAGCACGCATGGATATTGCTTCATTAAAACGCGTGGTCGCAACAAAAAAATGCTCGCGCGATCGTTGGCGAACACAATATGCACTCGCGTTGAAAAACGCACGGCGACCGCCCGCTACTCCCCGGCATTGCCGACGACGTTATTAACTCGTCTAACTGCCTAGCTATACGATTATGTATCTCGCTGCATATCAAAACATCAAAATACACACACGTCGTCGCGTCGGCCTCGAGCAATACGCACGACTCGAATGACGTCGCCGTGGTTGGATGGATGGATGGATGGATTCGATTTGAATGCGTCGCATCGTGGATGCATCGCGGCCGCCTCCCCGCCGCAGATACCGCAATCGATTCGATATTGAAACAGTTGTTTGTTTAACTCCGGGCCGCGAGATTCAGACAAACAATGTTGGTTTTGCCTCGCAACGTCGCAATTCGCTCCGGCAGGGGCTTAGGGCCCCGCAGCGGGCGGCCGGTAACTCTAACTCGTTCACGCTGACTTTATTATCGACTAATTCATCGCTCCTGTCTCTCATCCTAACACCGACTATACGTATCTTAAAGCAATAGATCTTCATTCGTCCCCGCGTGCGTGCGTATAGTATTGTGCGTGTGCATATAACGAGGATAGAGATTTTCAGCGCTCATACTCGTTGTTTTCGCGTATATGCGAGCTCGCGTTTCACAGCGGTATATATACGTAACGTTGAGTATTTATGTTTTTTGACGCATGAAAAAGATCACGAGAAGAGCGTTCATGTTGACGAGATATCTCTCACGACAAAACCAAAAACGACAACCCGTGCATGTGTACGGCTTTACCGATTTCGTCTGATTGCATCGTCCAACGGTCACTTTCGAATCGCGATTATGACTGCGCGAATATTACTCCGCTGAATGATGATCCTTCTTCTAGGGGATTTAAATTGACTACGTCACGAATTTTCTACTGTGTATATTATTTTGTAAAAAAAAACAATTTTTTTGCATTAAAAGTAAGTACTAACGGGACTAAATGTATCGTCAAATTCTTACCTGATAAGATTGTTTTTCAACTAGTTAGAAATAAAAAAAACCTGAACGATTTGATATTATGATACTGGCATTAATTGCTTGCTATGGGCTATGTATGAGTCAAGATGAGTATATATTTTCATCGAACAATATAGTAAAATAGGAAGTCTAACGCAGCAATGTAACCATAAAAAGTGAACAGAATTACTTGCATTTTGTGATTTTAACTATTTACGGTGACGTAATCAATTTAATAAACGCCGATGTCGCTTCCCCTCTCCCCCTCCCCCCGACAGCCATTGAAATCTTGCATCGTCACGTGCACCGCTCCCAGCTTCAATGGCTCGCATCTCCAGCTGATAACACGATGCAGCCACCTGGCGGCACGCTTTCATATAGGCGGCGCCACTTTCATGTTATCATCATGTGTTTTATGTTGTCGGCTGCTGCGTCTGATCTCGGTCGGCGAAGACGTCTCTCGTTCGCGCGTTCGTTTCGTCGCGTGCGCGTGTTTGTACTGTTCGCTAAAAAGATTGACTACTCCGCCCGCTCTCTAACAATTACGCCGAGCGCCTGCCTGTGATCTCGCATCGCTCGCATTCTTGTGTGGAACGTGGCCGGGATGCTAACCCTCGTTAGATTGGCTAACCCACGTTCGATTGGCTGACCCACGTTGGTTGTGCTAACTCACGTTAGATTGGCTAACCCACGTTGGTTGTGCTAACCCACGTTCAGTGGCGCCCGCAGATAGAAGCACTGGAAGCACAGTGCTTCCAGTAAATTTTGGGTTAAACAATTTTGTTCCTACATTTTCTTCCTAAATCTCTCTCGCAAGACTCACCAGATTGCATCTCCAGACGTCTACCATTTAAAGATTTTCAGGGGGGATGCCCCCAGACCCCCCTAGCATGCAGCGCGCTTACGGCGCTTGCTTTTTATTATCACTGAGGATTTTATCCTTCTGTGCTTCTACTTTCTTAAGACCAGTGCCCACGTTGGTTGAGCTAACCCACGTTGGTTGAGCTAACCCACGTTGGTTCAGCTAACCCA
>NW_014577832.1:50191-51177 GCF_000485595.1 Priapulus caudatus
CCACCCAACCACCATATCCTCGCTACCCATACACCCACCCACCCAACCACCATATCCTCGCTACCCACACATCCACCCACCCATCCACCATATCCTCGCTACCCTTCCACCCACCCGTGCACCCAACCATCATATCCTCGCTACCCTTCCACCCACCCACCCAACCACCATATCCTCGCTACCCACCCATTCCTACCCACCACATCATCGCTATTCACCCACCCACCCATCCACCATATCCTCGCTACCCACCACTGACCAGCAAGGAAACACTGGTTCCCCATGCGCACGCAGTTCGCTCTCAGTTTGCTTACAGATCCTCCGTCTTGGCAGTGTTCCTATTGCCAGCTTATTGTATGCTGGTGTATTCTATTAATTGTGTATTGATTATTCTAGATGTGATATGGTCGCGTTCTTATGTTATTCAATGCACTTTTTTTGGGAATCAACGGTATGCGTGGAAAATCTAAAATGAGGATAGGAATCACCGTTGCATATTCGTCCTTTCCGTTAACTAAGTTTTTATGGGAATGATACATCGATATGATTACTTCATCCGGCTATCATTAATAATAATATATATATAATACTACGTATTAATATACCCCCGCCTTACGCACACAGATCTCACGCCCTGAAGGGTTAAATGCGGTCAGAATTATTCGCCCACGCTCTCTAGGCATTACTCCTGGCTAGGAGTTGTGTTAAGTACAGCTAAGTAGCTTACAGCAGCTAGCACTGTAGCTTACAGCAGCTAACACTGTAGCTTACAGCAGCTAGCACTGTAGCTTACAGCAGCTGAGACTGTAGCTTACAGCAGCTAACACTGTAGCTTACAGCAGCTAACACTGTAGCTTACAGCAGCTAGCACTGTAGCTTACAGCAGCTAACACTGTAGCTTACAGCAGCTAACACTGTAGCTTACAGCAGCTAACACTGTAGCTTACAGCAGCTAACACTGTAGCTGCGAGTATCGTGTTACAAGT
>NW_014577832.1:51187-53573 GCF_000485595.1 Priapulus caudatus
GTGTAGCGTGTAGCGTGTAGCGTGTAGCGTGTAGCGTGTAGCGTGTAGTGTGTGTAACGTGTAGCGTGTAGCGTGTAGCGTGTAGCGTGTAGCGTGTAGCGTGTAGCGTGTGTGTAGTGTGTAGTGTGTAGCGTGTAGCGTGTAGCGTGTGTGTAGTGTGTAGTGGGTAGTGTGTAGTGTGTAGTGTGTAGTGGCCGTGATGAAGGATGCAGAGCTTCGTAACACAGGCTGCTTTCTAAAGCCATAGGCGCGTGTGCCAGCATAATTTTTCATGTGCATTTCCTACGATGCTTTCCCCTTCTCTTCCCTCTCTCTCCCTCTCTTCCTCCCCCTCTCTATCCCCCTCTCTCTCCCTCTCTATCTCCCTCTCTCTCTCTCTCTCTCTCTCTCTCTCTATCTCCCCCTATATATCTCCTCCTCTCTCCCCGTCTCTCTTCCTCTCTATCTCCCCCTCTCTCTCCCCCATATCTCTCTCTTGTGGAGACGTCGATTCAACATAAAAGATTGCATAGAAACGAGGCGAAATATTCTCTCTAAATAAACTATAAACTTAGAGAGAGAGAGAGAGAGAGCTGCATTTTCTAATTCAAAGAACGGTCCATTGAGATTATTCGACGCCTAATCATGTTTAAAGTGTTATTTTTTTGCGCGCATTAATTTTCGATAATCGCCAGGCCCCGTGTCCCCGCGAGCCGAGCGCGGCCATGATTATAAGCTGCCGCCCCGCGGCGACGCCAATTCAGCAAATGATTTTAGAAACCAGCTCCGGCGTGTTTTCGACAATTCCTGCCTGATTATTCGTGAAATTTTAATGAGTACAATTAGGAAAAATGGCCAGAACAGACTTGTATGTTTTACTCGAATCGCGTAATTACTGAGTTGGTGCCGGAGCGTCGCCGCACGCGGTCCCGCGTCCCGCTAACATCTAATTGGTTTGCGAAGTTCGCGGGCTGCCGACATTCACGTGATGGCGCGGTCAATTGTTGTTGACTGATAGAGAAACGTTGCGAAGCTCGGCGGCGGCGGCGGCGGCTGCTGAGAGAGATGCGGAGAAGAAAGACGATGAGACGTACCGCAACACTCGGGGTATTGATGCTCGTGGCAAATACTCGGTAATCTAGTGAACAACGGATCAATGAAAGCCATGACACTTTCGTGTCTGGGAATCGCAAAGCGTCACACCCACACACACACACACGCACGCACGCACGCACGCACGCATGCACACACACACACACACACACACACACACACACACACACACACACGCGCGCGCGCGCACACACACACATGTGCACACAAAAAACGAGAAAAACGAATTGATATCATTAGCTCCTTCATTAAATTACTTGTTAATTGATATATGTGTGTGTGTATGTATATATAATAATATGTAGGCTATATACCCAACGAGATTCGAAGGAAAGTAGTGTTTAACGTACAAAAGCGCATTGTTCTGCGTTTTAAGATTTTGTTTGGGAGACTGGGATTCGATATACAGCAACATTACGTAACGTCGTTAGCACTGTCATCGTTATAGTCCTCATCATCGTCATCGTCGTCAACAGCATCATCGTCATAGCTAGTGTTATTATCATGGTATTTAGTAGGACTTCCCATCATCCTTCGTCGCTACTACCACCTTACCACCACCACCAACAACAACGACAACAATGTGACGACAAGGGCAACAACGACAACAGCAACAGACAACATCAACACAACACTAACAACAACAACACAGACGACCGACGACGCCGAACGGCCGACAACAATCAAATGATGATAACCGACGACGAGGACAAACGATAACCAACGACAACGACAATAACAACAACAACAACAACAAGACAACAACGAACAACAAACAACAAACAACGACGACACGAACGAACGACGACGCGACGACGACGAACGACGACGACGATTACGATGACGACAATGACAATAACGGCAACAAAAAGCTTCATCAGTAACACATATATAATTATGTCAAGATGATAATTTTGCGGCGGAAAGCTTTGAGCTAGTGGGCGTCAACGAAAACAGGAGCACAAAGGTCGCTACCAACGATTGGTTCTGACACGTTAATCATCGATCACTTTACCGCCAAGGTCGCCTTTATTGTCGCATGCACCTTGATTAACCACACATTTTGCCTATAACAGCTCTTTTTTCTCTCGCTAGAAATCACCGCACGGGTCGCGCACCACTAACAATGATTGATATCACGTGTCTATCGCGTGCCCATTCACTCGATTCCCCCCAGCGTGGGCTTCGTCTTGGCTAACGTCGCTAACGACGCCGCAGCTTTCTCCGCGCGGCAATTAGATTAGGCTGGTTTCTTTACAAAGAGGCGAGACATTAACATTCAATTACTGCGTTA
>NW_014577832.1:53834-57065 GCF_000485595.1 Priapulus caudatus
TGTATGTATATATATATATATATATATATATATATACATACATACATAATACATAATACATCATAATATTATATATAATATACTTGTATATTTCTTAAAAGATTTCATAGTGGTTCATTATACTTTATGTCAGTATACTATCACTATACTATATGTCATACTGCAACGTTTTTTTTATTATTAAAATGTCCCGTTGTCGTTCTATCATTCAATACGCACGCGCTCGCATTTCGCTTCACTGCGAATTGCTATCCATCTATTCCCTGTATTCGCAGTAAAAGCTTCTGCATGTAATCTTCTCTGACGTTAGGAATCGCTTCCGATTCTGAAGCGGCCGTATAGAAATGCTTTGTTTATCGTCGGCTTTACACATCCGGAAATCTCCGCTATTCGATGCATAAACCACGGCGAGTTCTCTTTCCTTCTCTCATCTATACACACACAGCATGCGTGCGCACGTACATATCTGCATGCAAGCAGACTGTAACTAACTAACAGCGGATGTCTGTGCCGACGGTTCAGTTCCTTCGCTAAAATCTGCGCATATAATGCAGCGATCCGTGCTTTTCTAGTTCACATCGTGGGTTTAAGGGTTCGTATGAGGCAATACGGTCGATCGGACGTAGTCAGCGATGTGGTGCGAACAGGGGGTGGACGCCCGCGGGCTGTTGTCGATGGAGGAACGATGTCGGCACTTTATTTATAGCAATTTATTACTGTCGCATTTCTCATGAGGCTCTCGCTTCATCTCCGATCAGTTCGACTCCCCCCTCCTTCTCCTCCTCCTCATCCGCCTCTTCCATTTATATTAACTTTTCCCCCTACTGCTTTTCAGTTTTCATTACGATTAACTCATTATGCGGATTTACTGCATGCAGGAAGTCGCGTGCTCGCTCGTTTATCCTGCTGGCCGGGAGGAGGGGAGGGGGAGGGGAGAGGGAGGATGCAAGCGAGGATGCTGAGAGAAGGATGATTGAGTGTTCCGGGCGATGGAGACGTCGACCGATCGTCACAGACATAATAAAGGCAAAACATTTACCAATCTATCTCTGTCTGTTATCTATTATGCCGGAGTTCTCTCGCTCGCTCGCACAAACAATGATCGAACGCGCTTGAGTTTTATTCGAGGGAAATCGTAGGCACGCAATAAAATTCCATTCGGCCGTAATCCGAGTCGCTATACTAGCAATTTTGCTCTGCGATTTTTATGTGTTTTTGGAGCACCGACACCGCGATGTCTGCGCGTATGTTATGTATCGCAGCCGAGCGAGGATGTTTTTTTCCACTTCCAGAATAAGCACAACGAAATGGTTAGCTGTTTCGGAGAGCAAGTATAATCATGGCAATTTGTTATGTCTATACGCTCATAGAGAACGCGACGTTGTTTCGCGCAGAAAGAACCCTGTAAGAAATCCGATGAATATTTGGTAGAATTCCCCTCTCCCAACTCTTCACTTAGGGATTCACTCGCGACTCTCCGCTATTCTCATGCATGCATGCGCCACGCCTTTCGACAGATCCCTGATATTGAGTGCCATTTATCAAATTCAGCGTCACCAGTTTTCTAAATTCTACGCGTCGGAGATTTACGGCTGATGCGCTGTTTCCCGGGTTGCAATTGCGGTTCCGGTGATTTATTGACGCTGGCCCTTTAAGATTACCACGGTTCCACTAAACACAAAACAGGGGAGTAGAAGTTTTAGCACTGCAATAGGCGAGGTTTCGCGTAGTGTATGTGTAAACATAACGCATATACCACGTCGCGTATATGTCTGACGAATAGATTCGACTGAATAAACGCGTGTCACACAAAATGTAATCGATATAAAGGTCGTCACGTTATCCCAAATTTAAAAGCACATGTCGGCTGTATACGAGGGTTGTATGATTCCATAAATCTAGAACCTGCTACACACTGTTTGCCAGTTTCACACGCATATGAATATCCCGAAAATAAACTAATCTACACACGATATATATATATATATATATATATTCAGGTAATGACACATTCTGATATTCCAGACAATTCTTTCGCGAGACATTCAGGTAGGATGCCGGAAACCCAAGCAATCTACGATGCAGTAGAAGAAGTCAGAATTTGTAGAATGTAGTAATCGGATATCGCAACATGCCTATTATTATTATTATTATTATTATTATTATTATTATGCTATTAATTGCGCAAATACTCACCCGCCACACACACCACACAACACACCACACACACACACCAACCACACACACACACACACACACACACGCGGCGCGCCGCGCGCGCGCACACACACACGCTACACGCACAACGCGCGCAACCACGCAAAAAAACAACGCAGCACGCACACGCAGCACACGCACACGCACACGCACACGCGCACCACAGAGCACACGCACACGCACCGCACACGGCACACGCAGCACACCGCAACGCAGTACATACACACACGGATACACGCAACGCACGACACATGAAACACACAGACACGCACACACCTACAGCACGCGCGCACCACACCACAACACACACACACACACACACACACCACGCACAACACACACCACACCAACACAAGCACACACACACACCACACAACAACACACGCAGCAGAGAGACACCAACGCACCACTACACACATCACACCGCCCTTCGCCACAGCACACACACACTACACACACACACACACGACACACATCACACACACACACACACACACACACAACACAACATCACCACACACACACACCACACCACAGCACCATCACACCACGCACCAACCGACCTACCATCTAGCACGATCACACCTCTTCCTCTGGCGCATGCTGTCACGCAGCAGAGCCTTGCAATTTAATAACTATCATCTTGATTAATTGGCGACGAAGAAAAGACGTTAATTGGGGCGCATTTCGCGCGAGCGTTAATAAGCCGTAATCGCTCTTACGCCATGTTTGCCATCGTGGCGGGCGCGATAATCTCATAATTAAACATACGTGGCGCGGGGCAACGCTTATGTATAATAACGGGGCCCTATTAGCATATTATAGGCGCTGGTGTACGCGTGCCGGACACCCGCTGCTCCCAAACACGGATCACCCGCTGCCGACACCGATGCGCGGATACAGGCGGGGTTCGTCGGCGTATCGGGAAGTAGATAGAACGGATTTTTTTAGAGAAGAAGGAAGAAGAGAAAAGGAGAAGAAGACGGAGGAGGAGGGGAACGAGTAGGGGGAGGA
>NW_014577832.1:57075-59575 GCF_000485595.1 Priapulus caudatus
AAGGAGGAGGAGGAGGAGGAGGAGAAGGAAGAGGAGGAGGGGGGAGGAGGAAGAGGAGGAGGAGGAAAAGAAGGAGGAGGAGGAGGAGGAGGAGTGACGAAGAAACGAAAAAGAAAGAGTGACGAAGAAACGAAAAAGAAGGAGGGCGACGCAAAGCAACTCTAAAATATGCGGATAGTGGGTAATCATTTTCGTGATGCGGTCAGAAACGATGTCCAGTAAAATTGCCACGCGACACTCCTTAAACTTGTCTCGTCAGCTTGAGAGGTGGCGGCGGCTGTGCTGCTCGTCCTTTCAACCGTACAGTGCACGCAGCCGCTGCTTCGACAACCCGCAGTAATGGTCGCCTACGGTTAAACCACTTTTCCGGTAGGGTTTACGACGACACACCGAGTTACAGACCTCGCGTCGAACTCTCTACAATTAACTCCGGCTGTAGAGACTTCTGAACGATCGGTATATAACCCGCTCGAACGGCAGTAAAGAAATCGTTTTATTTTACCAGGGGATGAGCCGCGCACCGTATATATATGTGGTTAAGTCGCATTAGCCGATGCTAAAACGACAAACGAACCGGTGCGCGCGGACAAATATTGGACGAGCCACGCTGGCTCCGTCAATCGTATCACAGCATGCCTTCCGCCTCGCGTCTCCTACCTTTATCCGACTTCGCAGCCGAAAACCATTTGCGGTGCGGCAATCAGGCCACTAAGCGTCAGAACGGGCAGGTAATGCGGGCATTAGATAATAAGGGAGGAAGCTGTCCCGCGGTGTCGGGCTAACTGATGTAAGCCGAGCTATCGTGTTCCGTCGCCGCGCACCGCAGGGCCCGCACACATGCACTGCTCGCTCTCTCGCCTGCTCTCGCTCTCGTTCTCTCGCGTTAGCACCGCGACCGCCGACGTGTCCGAGATATTACGATCCGCTGAGATTTATTGACGGGTCGAGTCGGATCCGGGTAAGGTCGGCCGGTCCGAGTTTTCGACCGGGCCTGAGTTTTCACAGTCGCGGACAGCAGCTGTGGTTGAGTCCCTCGTTGTCCTATACGCTGCGAATTCCATGCGCTGGTGTTTCCTGCGCTTGGCTGCGAGGATTTTTCCTCGAACGTAACAAGGTCGCACGGATCCGGATTCCGGATTCGCTAAAATTAATTTCGATCGCGAAATTTCGCTTCGATTAGCGATAACTTTTCGGTTACCGTGGCGGATAGGAAGAGCAAGAAAATCAATACGGTAGGTCTGTCGTACAGTGAATATTATTGCGATGAGCAGAGGTTCCGGAACGGTTAGACGAACTTAACAACCATGGGAGGGGGGAGATGATGGAGAAAGAAGATGAGAATGATGGAAGGAAGAATGTTGTATTAACTTGTGTTTACATTTGTGTCGTATGCCTATTATTAAATCTATGGCCTGTGTATTATTATTAAATCTATAGGGATTAATGCAGAAATGCCCTCTATTATCTGGCTTCGCTAGGTCCAACGAACTCTATTAGTTGACCAGAAAAATTTTTTGTCGGGTAGAATAAACGTCCAGCTTACATATTTAAAGTTACGAGCTACATCGAAAAGATGTAGTATCGATAATAAATTTTACGTTCATGTCTAGTTAATATTTAAATATATTAAACTGCTTAGTTTTTTACCAAAAAAAAATCGGATCTACCTTGTAAACAATCTCATAAGCGAATAAGATCTTGATCACAACTTAACCGTTCTTTCGTAACCAAAATAAACTCTATATTAAGATTTGCTTTTTTCAATTGTTTACAAAGCCTAATTTGTTTTGGAAAATATCCGTGATTTTGTCTAGTGTGTAATTGCGTGATACCTACCCGTATTTTTCTTGCGGCTCGGGGAACGTGGCATAAAGTCATGCTAAAGAATCGTGAACCGAATTCATGATCAAATTTCATAATCAGCACCAAATAAATCGCGCGTGTCTATAATAAATAAAGTTTGATCGCGCATTCGAATAAAGTTTTATGAATGCATTCGTCGTAATTTCATGATAATATAATAGTAATTTTATTTTTTGTGATAAATCCATATATTTAACCTGTTGGGGACAGTTTCGAATCTGGAATAAAAATGAATGAAAATTAAATAGGACTACCGTTATCTCCATTAAAATCTTTCACGCTGAATGATCTACCGAATCTATGTTCACCGCGGAGCCACGGCGCGATAATAAGTTTTTATGGAATAAACGTTTGACCCGTCGTTCAATCATGCGTCTACACTTCTACACCTGCATCGGAAATATCGTCTGCCAGACAACACATGCGCGCATGCACCGCCGCTAGCAACCGTGCTTAACTCCGCTTCTCCCATAGATGCACTCCGGCTGTACACAGGCATTCCCTTCCATGCTGTCACGGGCAGATCAACGTTGCAGATCGGTTGCAGATGCCCTGCGCTGCAACGTAAAAGGCAGATCGCGGCATTCTTCTCTGTCCAGCACGGTTGGCCGCCATCACCCAAGATATCATCGGCGGC
>NW_014577832.1:64575-69122 GCF_000485595.1 Priapulus caudatus
ATCGCGAGAGTGAAGATCATCATTAATTTCACGGATTATAACAACCACCGCATCTCCGACGGTTTTTACCGGAACCAACACTGCCCTACAGTGTCAACATGGCCAGCGCTGTGCCTCTGTTTGCTCTGCAGCGCGAGCGCTTGCTCCGCGCGCGAAAATATTGCCTCTTGTACAATACACGTGAATACGATAAGCCTGTTTGTCAGCATCGCAACACCAAGCGTTGAGCAAATGAAATAAAGTCGCGTCAAAATCACCACTTGGACACGCTTTGCGGCAGTGTACACTGGTGGCTACACACACACACAGCCAGTAGCAGCGCAGCCGTTAGAAGTGTTGAAGTGGTGGCCATCCCGCCGTATATATCGGTGAGCGGTCGGGGTGTCTCCACGCCCTCCTCCCTACACTCGCTCCTATACCCTCTACCGCTCACGCTGTGACGAGAGAGAGAGAGAGAGAGCGTATGCTGCGCACGCGTGGTTATGACAGCTTACCCGATCCCAGCTTCCCTCTCCACTCCCATAGCAACGCGATGGGGACGGAGAGGAGGGGCAAATCGAATGCGCTGTTTTGTCGAATGCTGAAAAAAAAACAGCGTGCTACGTCATGCATTTCGTCATACAGCCGGTGACCTCTCACCAGGTGGTCGCGCGGAGGGGGAGGGGAGAGGTGGGGGAGGGCAGGAGAGGGACGGTGGGAGACGGCGAGGAGGGAGGAAGAGGGGACGAGAGGAGTGGGCAGCGGAGGAGAGGGAGGAGAGCTGGGAAGGGCTCTTCTCTCCCCTCCGGGGGCCCCTATCCCCTCCGTTCTTGGCTGCTCTCTCCTCTCTCCCCCCCGCTTTCTCCTCAGTGTGTTAGGGGGGTGTGCACCCGGGCCTCGACTTCTTTCTTTTTCTCTACTTTTCCTTCCCTCTTCTCGCTCCTTCCGGCACAGAGGGAAAGGGATGCAGCAAGTAGCGGTGGGGAATGGCGGGAAGGGGGCAGGAGAGTGTCGAGGGGAGGATGAGGAGCGGGAGAGGGGAGGGGAGGCGCGTATGGGATTGGCGCGAAGGGGAGGGGAAAAGGAGGATGTCGCTGGGCGTTGCTTACATGCTAGACTGTACCGCCCGACAGGAGACACAAATGCTCGCCATGTTATTAGATTTTGCTACATCTATCTCGTCCCTATCTCTCGCCCTTCTCTCTTTTTCTTTCTCTCTATCAATCTTACTCTATTCTCTTTCTTTCCCCCTCTTTCTCTATCTCGCCCGCTCTCTCTCTTTCTCTCTCTCTCCCTATACATATTACATAGAAGGGAGAGAGCAGAAAGAGAGAGAGCGAGCAGATAGAGAATAAGAGCCGGATATCATATTATCTATATCTATAGATCTCTCTCTCTATATATATATATGGATAGAATAGATAGCAAGTAGGGATAGATAGATAGATAGCATATATGTATTAGATAGCCTACGATAGATAGATAGATAGGATAGATAGATAGATTAGATAGATAGATATGATAGATAGCATAGATTATGATAGATAGATAGATAGATAGATAGATTGATAAGATAGATTGAGATAGATAGATGATAGATGTAGATAGATGATACGATAGATAGATAGATAGATAGATAGATAGATAGATAGATAGATAGATAGCGATAGTAGATAGACTAGATAGCATAGATAGCGGATTTAGCTAAAGATAGCTTAGATGTATAGATAGCTTAGCATAGATTAGGAATAGATATGCATAGATAGATAGATAGATAGATAAATAGATAGATTAGAAACAGCATAGATAGATAGATTAGATCGATAGATAGCATAGATAGATAGATAGATTAGATAGCCATAGATAGATAGATATGCATTTGTTTACGACAACGTAGCCGGCATTCACGATAAACTATCGCACTACTATAAAGCATATTTACCTGAACAATCACCGGAAAGCGTTGTTGCGGTTATCACGCGGAGTTACCGTGTACATCATAGTTGAGCTTAGCAAGGATATAGTTGAGCTGAGCCCAGCGGGCGGGGCGTGGATGTACCACCGGCTCTCGCCTCATTTGTGTCAAGCCACGCACTGAATGCACGCCAACGTGTAAACTAATTTATCGGCCCTTCGTCTCTGACTCCCGCTCGTTCTTCTCAGGTTTTAATTTATGGCGCAGGTGTGTGCGTGCGTGCGTGCGTGCGTTCGTGCGCGCGCGTGTGTCCGTGCGCCTTAAATACGCGTGCGATCGCGGGACCATATAATATACCAGCGACCTTAATTAGATAGTTTTGTCCTCGCGCACCTTTTAATTCGCGCGTCTTTTACACGGTCGACGGAGCGGGTAATGAGCACGGATACAGAAGTAACGGAAATGCCGCGTATTATCAGGGAAGCAACCCCAATGCACGGTGACTGCATAAAGGGTATATAAACGGGGGGAACGTGCGAGTGTTCGCGCGCGCGCGCGTGCGTCTATGCGCCGCGGCTGTTCCACCGCAGTACGCATGACAGCTCGCCTAACGACTACAAATACCTGGCAATCATGTCGTTGTAGAATATAGCATTGAGGAGGGCTATTAGCGGACCGGCCCAGCTCTATAGCCCCGCGAGAGAAGATGACGCGGTAATGCCTGTTTGCACAGATAGTCCCTTGTTTGCTAGCTTAATAGACATCCTGGGAGAAAGACGTGCGTGGATACCCAGGAGTAGATATATAAATCCCATCCGTGGCCATACTGATGATGCTACCCAGGAGTAGATATATAAATCCCATCCGTGGCCATACTGATGATACTTCCCAGGAGTAAATATCTAAATCCCATCCATGGCCAAACTGATGATGCTACCCGTTGATCATCCACGCACATCGATCACTAGATTCTAATTAAAGCCGTATTAATTACCGATAGTAAGGGCCGTGAGTAAGCTCAAACAGTTACCGGTGTACAGATTATGGTTCTGCCTAATGGAAATAAACGGTAAACACAGCTAGGCTACTGATACTACGGCTCATAGGGTCTATGCCCCCCAGGGTACTGTCGGAACGTACCCTGGGTACGGTCCGGTATACCAGAACGTACCCTGGTCACTATTGATATGGTTAGGAGTTAGCATTAGGGTTAGGTTAGGGTTAGGATTAGGGTTCGGGTTCGGGTTAGGGTTTGGGAGTAGGCGTAGGCGACTCCCTAGACTCGTAAGTGGAGTAGGCCTAGGTACGGTACGGCATATTAGTAAGTACCAGGTACGTTCCGGTATACCCCACCGTACCCAGGGTACACTACGGTTGTCTCTTGATGACTCGCGTGATACCGCTTTCTATACGGTTGACAGATACATTTCTAAGTGATAACCCAGACAGCACTTCATGCTATTAGAAGGGCGTTCGAGTACGACTTCTGTTGTGAATTACATGTGTTTTTCATGTACACCAAAACCCCCCTATTAACGTCGTTTCATTCAACAACGTTTCATTCAAAATACCGCCGTGACTTAAGCGTAGGCTATATTATTAACTAATCTATGCACTGAGTAAAATTTTACCCTTTACTTAACAATGGATGTCTGTTTTATTTATGCATAAAAATGTAATATGTTTGAAACTTATAGGCGTAAATGCATTATTAACTTTCTTAATAGATAAAAGCTACCTATTTTAGAAACGCGATGGGATGGCAGGACGCTTGATTAACGTCGTTTCAGTTAAAGTCGCGGTTTTCATGAACCTAACCACGATGTTAATGGGGCGGGGGGGGGAATTGGTGAGCTTTCCTATTCTTACCTACGTAGAAAACATGTACATAGCTACGACGTTACGCAACATGTTGCTGTGATCCGAAAGATAGAAGGGAACGTACAAGAACATGTTCTCCGCTGAATAAAGAAGGCTGGTTGATTCGATTATTTGAAATATTCACCGTGCTGTCGGAATATTAGAAATGGCTCGTTTAGTTATAGCTTATCGTTTCGAATCATATCGGTAGCGTCATAGGATCAGTAGCCCCCAACTGACACGCGCACCTGATGATGTGTCAGTGTGTGACAGCGACTGTCCGGCGCTCACAATGCGACTGCTGATGGCGCATTTAGCTGCTGCCTGATTAGTCGCTTTCATCACCTAATACAGTTACTTATGACGCGAAGATGTCGATAAGGGCTTACATGTTTATGTGACACTCACACACGCACACACGCACGCACACACGTGTACACACAGCACGCACGCACACGCACACGCATACATACATACACACACACGCGCGCGCGCACACACACACACACACACACGTGTACACACAGCACGCACGCACACGCACACGCATACATACATACATACATACATACACACACAGAATAGACACGCATACACGGCGCTCGAATGGCACGTACACACACACACACACGCACGCACACGCACGCACGCACACGCACACGCACACGCACACACACACACACACACACACACACACACACACACACACACAACAACACAACACACGACTAATACACAGACACTAACGACGCGGCCTTACTACCAAACGGAACGCCGACACGACACCGACGAC
>NW_014577832.1:69421-78909 GCF_000485595.1 Priapulus caudatus
ACACACACACACACACACACACACACACACACACACACACACACACACACACACACACACACACACACACACACACACACACACACACGAACCTACATTTACAGATACATTCCTACAGAAAATATAACGCAGCCACGGCGCGTACCCGTTCCTGCATACACACACACACGCACACGAACTTACATTCACACATACATTCCTACAGAAGATTAACAGAATAACCTACAGAAGAACGCAGGTAATACACGCTGCTTTCCCCGTACAAAACTCCGTCGTAGCGTGCGTTCTCATAGCGGGGTTGACGGAGTAGGACGAGCTGTGATCATCCCAGTGATAACCCCTGTCCAGAATGCGGGATTAAGTAATTAGACAAATGCAGGCATTCGAGTTCTTCCGGCTGAATTCGAATGGAGAATATCGCGGGGGAGTGGGGGGTGGGTACAGAGAGGGAGAGGGGGGAGGGGTTTAAGACGATGCCGCACGCTTCAATGGACCCTTGTTTATCACTTCATCGCGTACCCAGCCACCTTATTAACGAACGCGCACGATTTCCATGGAACCGGTGACAACCCTATAAGCTGCGAGGCTGGGAAGACACGGAGACGCACAATGGTTAGCTTGTTTGGGTAATCATGCGTGGTAGGATTAGGTGTAAGCTCAGGGTGCTACATAGAGCTGCAGCTATGGTCCGTGTCCGGGAATCCGATGCTAGGTGCATATAGGCTCCCCAAGCTGTCACTGCGTATAGCGTACAAGCTGGAACTGAACACGAGGTTGTTTGTAGACGGCCTGCGATCTGCACCCATGCCGAGATGCGATGTAGATTTATTTAGTCGTGCTATTCTTTTCTAATGATATAATTCGTTAATGACGATGACCGCACGTACGAAAAATTTCGGCAAAATCTCGAGTTCTATAGTGGTCAGATTCAGTTTCTCCATGTGAGAAAAATGGTGTTTCGTAGTAATTATGCTCTCGGAGAAAATGATTAGAGAGCGAACAAGTTATAACGAGGGGAGTCAGAACACACACGCACACACACACACACACACACACACACACACACACACACACACACACACACACACACACACACACACACACACACACACACACTCGCACACACACCCACACACACACACACTCTCACACGCGCGCGTTTACACGCGGACTCACGCAAACAAACACACATTTTCATATGATAACGATGATTAAAATGATTATGATGACGTTGATTTAAATTAACGTGGAATTCAGCAATTGCGTGATTGGTCTACCATTGTAATTTTGAATGAATATAAACAGACAGATGAGGAGTACAAAATATCACAATTTAGAATATAATGTATAATATAAAAGTCGTCGTGTAGTATGACGTTATTATCGTTTGCAAGACATAAACTGAATTTTATATTATTAAATTAAATAGCAGTAATTGCGGCAGCAGTAACGTTTTATTCCTTAAAAGATCTCTAAATAAAACTGTAAAATAAATCTAAAACGAACTCAAAATAAAACGACGGAAATTAGCAATGTTGGCTTAATTTTCAGGATTATTCAAAATTAAAATGTTTTTCTCTCTACATCTCTCATTTCTCTCGTCCGAACAGCAAAACACAATAAATATATGTTGTTACTTTGCAGTTTGTATAGATAAAATTATACAGATGTATAACAAAATGAACTCAAAGTAAAAACTGAGAGTCAATATTATTTCAAATCTTGCTTATTTTATTTTATTTGCTTGTCTCAATAGATATTTCTAATGGGTTTACGGTAGAAATATTCTCGCAAATTATTCGCGAATAGGCCCTACGGCACGCCAACTCTCTCCCAAATGTTGCGTGGGATCTTGATGCAATTCTCGGATTTCCTCTGTTTCCTTCTTTTGTCGCAGCGACAGCAGTAGCAAACGAAAATCATCGTCGACATTTCTACATAGACTAAACCCGTCGATACCTTAAACTATAGTTGCAACAATTTTTCAGTGGAAAATGTACGGGTTAGAAAATGTAGAGTATTTACCCGCCTATAATAAATACCCTCGATGTAGATAACGTAACCAATGAGACGCATGGACATAGCCATACGCATCCACAACTATTAAACGTACATAAATGCCGCGCAATGTATCAATCTTAGGTTGAGGCGATAAGAAACATGGCGGTTTGTGTTCAGATCTTCTCCAGCCAGCGGGGGTATGACCTTCACGTGGGCACATCAAAGTCATTGTTCTCCCTCGATTATTACGGAAAATCGTTATTTTCAAGAAATACCGTGACGCGCGGGCACACGAATACGAGTACGCCTACACGCACGCTCGCTCGCTTTTATATTCTTATAGCACTTGTGATCAAGACGAGTGCTAGTCTTTGAGAGAGAGACGGGCCGTTGCTAATGCACGCACGCCACGAGAGAAGAAGGGACGGCCGCGCTGGGTGCTCCATAAACCCCTCACGGGCGGCAGACACACACAGAGGAACACGAGCCTGGCCCTGGGGTGCGGACGGTTACTCGCTATTACCTAATGGTGCAAGTAGCTGGCTCGGTCTCTGTGCGCGCCTACTCAAACGTGAAATGCCTTACACCACCTAGCAACAATCGCAAATCAGTTGGCCAGGATCCCTGAAAGGGGAATGCAGACAGTCTGTCTGGCACGGTGGCTCTTGATTTCGGGGGTCCTTTCAAAATTACCCTCTTCCTTCGTAAATAGATCTATTCTGGAGCTGTCAATAAAAGGAGGCCTGAATGAGCGGGGCATTCAGCGCGGGCGTTATCCAATATACCAAAGCTGTCAGAACCGAAGTCACGACAAAGGTGAGACAAAAGCGTGTGCTTAGACATCTTCAAACAAAGGCCGGCGAATTAGCGACCCCGAATTTAGCCACCAAGCTTGCATATACGTGCACACACACCCAACGAGGGCCCGCTCACCTAGTCTATATACTTACGATTTATATTCGGAATGCATAATTAACGGGCGGGGGTGCACACGATCGGAGATTGAAGATCATCAATTAATTTCCACGGCATTATAACAACCCCCGCATCTCCGACGGTTTTACCGGAACCGCACTGCTACAGTGTCAACATGGGCAGCGTGTGCCTCTGTTTGCTCTGAGCGCGAGCGTGCGCGCGCGAAAATATTGCTCTTGTACAAATACACGTGAATAGACTAAGCCTGTTTGTCCAGTGTCAACACCAAGGTGAGCAAATGAAATAAAGTCGCGTCAAATCACCACTTGACACCTTTGCGGAGTGTACACTGGTGGCTACACACACACACCAGCAGTAGCAGCGGCAGCGTTAGAGAGTGTTGAAGTGTGGCCATCCCGGTATATATCGTTGAGCGGTAGGGTGTCTCCACGCCCTCCTCCCCTACACTCGCTCCTATACCCTCTACCGATTCACGCTGTGACGAGAGAGAGAGAGAGAGCGATGCGCGCGCGCGTGGTTGTACGTACCCGATCCCAGCTTCCCCCTCTCCCACTCCCCCATAGCAACGACAATGGGGACGGAGAGGAGGGGCAAATCGAATGCGCTGTTTTGTCGAATGTGAAAAAAAACAGCTGCTACTCATGCATTTCGTCATAGCATATATATCCTCGTATATCACTTCATCAATATATACATCAGAGTTACCGTGTTCGTGTTACCACCACGCCGTCGTATATTCACACGTCCCCCCCCCCACACACACACTGACGGCCGAATGAACTGCTCTGAATTTGATCAAATCTCTAGTCTATCCATATACCTCTCTCTCCACCCATATACCTCAGGCCTGGACCATTAAATATCCTGACATACCTTCGTGGGTTCGGAGCTATAGGGTTCTTGCGTGCGTAGGATGACATGTAATTATGTGCTGTGGAGAATACGGAACTTACAATCCAATTATACATGTACTCGAAGCCAGATAAAGTCGAAAATAGCTTAGATAAGCTTAGAATAACTGCTTTAATCAGTGTGATAATGAGTTTGGCACCTGTCAACAATATACATAAGCAGGATCTAATAACAACAACATAGTGCGATAATGCGTGAAGCTCTAAAACAACGGATATGACATGACGTCATCGCAAGCTATAGCGTCATAGCATTGCTATAGGTGCCGATGAGCAACGTGTACGTGTTTCCTTAAAACGTTTCATTTAAACGTTTCCTTAAATAGTTTTCCTTTAACGCGCTAACGCGTTAACGCTAACGCGCTAAAACCTTTAACGAGCGAGCCTAGCGCGCAGGAATTCAAGAAAGGCGGTTAAGCAGGTATGTATTGGCGCAAGTCGCAGGAGGGAGATAATAAAGTCAGACGGTTATCGCCATTATGTCTCACTGCTGATTAGACTGTGAGCATAATACACGACGAATGTTAATCATCTTGAAGCTGTCGACGTCGATGCATTATAAATTCCGCTTCGCGCATGCGCGTTGCTGTGCGACTAGCAGCTCCTAACACCGTACGTCATGACAACGATGGACGTAAAACGCAGAATAAAAGTAAAATAAACGAACAAAGGCACTGAACCGCACGCCTTCGCCGATGCTGCCGGCACGCCACCCACTTGACGCGATATTCTATCGATGGAGATGGAGATCGCGCGTGTTTTCTATACACACACACACACACACACACACACACACACACACACACACACACACACACACACACACACACACGTGGAAAGAGAGATAAACGACAGCAAGAGCGACAGCGAGAGATTGAGAAGGAGAGTTCGAAAAGGGAGAGAGGGTGAATGCAGGGACACGTCTTAGCTCTAGTACTATATAGCCCTTCACTCCGCCGCAGGAAGCAAGCCTAGCCACCCTGCGGCGGACTGAAGGGCTGCAGTACTAGAGCTAGGACGTGTCTATAGGTGTATGATCGTGCGTACGTACTTGCATGCATGTGTGCGCGCGTCAGAGAGAGAGGTATGTGCGAAAATCCCATGGCCAGCGAATAATTACGATGGCTATAATATGTTAAAACAACGGAGGCAACCAACCTTAGCTATAACACACGTATACACGTAGTAGTGATTTAATGTTCAGTAATTTTTGTGCATGAGAAGCTGTCAATAATGATCCTAGATGGAAATAGGTTTCTCCTATATAAATTATTCACCGAGTGTTGATAATTTGTTGCGTTATTAATTTTAACAATCCCCAATTAAATCTATTGCACATTTTATTAACATTGTCCGAGACAGTAATTATCTGGAGAAAAAATCATGCGCAATCGGTAACCATGTGAAAATTTAGCAGTATATTAACGCTGTGCCTTCAGGCGATGAGAACATATGCCCGTGGGAGAGAGAGGGGTGAGGGAGCAAAGAGAGATCATCATAGAGCGATAGAGAGAGGAGGAGGAGAGAGATAAGAGAAAAGATAGCGAGAGCGAGAGCGAGGGAAAGAGAGCGAGAGTGAGACAGAGAAAACGACACACACATACACACACAAAGAGAGAGAGAGAGAGGGAGAGGTAGAAAGCACGGGGGAGATATAGACAAATAGACTCAGAGAGAGGGGGAGCGAGATAAAGAAACAGAAGACAGAAGGAATATGCACGACTCATTACACATAAAGGATCCGAATTAATGAGATAAAATGTTTCCGAACGAAATTATGCAGCCACAGAAATACTCGTCTGTAGTTGGAATGAAATTTCTTATGCTCATTATTTATCACTTCAGTTGATATTTATTTACCCGGATTCTTTGTATCAATGCCGCAGTCTCGGATGTGTGGTACTATTGCTGTTGTTTTGCTACTTTACCAAACGGTGATACGAGTCACCATGCATTCCCACATCAAACAAGGAAGCAAACACAAGAACGCAAGCAAACAGCCAAGCCCCACGACGATAAGAAGTGCTAGCTAGCATCGTGGACATTTTCCTTTATTAAAAGCACGAATATTTTAACTTGACGGTTTGCTAAAATGCAACAGAGCAAAGTGCCAATGATGTCATTATAAGCTATATCGCAACGAGATTCACGTATAATATATAGTCACTTTCTCGATGCTACACTCACGCGTGTGCGCGTCAGGCAAGTCCTTCACGCCTCAGCGTACGAAGCCTGAAATTCGTTATGAAAGTTACCGCCGTTTAAAGCGAACGTATTAAGTGTTATTAGAACGTCAGCGTCTAAAATACGATGGATCACCGTGAGCTCTCTACCTGACACTGGCCGGCGTCGCGGGAGGGCTGCATAACGTAACATTTTCCAGATGACACTGTGGGCTGGAAGGAGCGCCCGCTTCAGTTCATGTAATCAGTATAATTCCGTCTTTAAATATTCAGTGGTTTGCGTTCGTATCCCGCTGCGACGCGGCTTACGCTCAGCGTGGCAGTGTCAATGCTTTACTCATGGTGTGCATCAGCGATCAATCCCCGCTCACAGAGAGAGAGAGAGAGAGAGAGAGAGAGAGAGTGTGTGTGTGTGTGTGTGTGTGTGTGTGTGTGTGTGTGTGTGTGTGTGTGTGTGTGTGTGTGTGTGAGTGAAAGAAAGAGAGAGAGGCGACCTTTTTATTCTGTCCACATGCTCATCCCATCAACCATAATTATTATTGGGAGCGGTGCGACAGTGTCACCTAGGCGTACAATGGCTGTTCGTCTTTCGAAAACTGAGCGATTATTGTTATTGTTATTGTTATTGTTATTGTTGTTGTTGTTGTTGTTGTTGTTGTTATTGTTATTGTTATTGTTATTGTTATTGTCATTTTCATCGTTATCGTTATTGTTATTGTTATTGTTATTGTTATTGTTATTGTTATTGTTTTTATTGTTGGTATTGTTATTGTTATTGTTGTTATTGTTATTGTTGTCATTATTGTTAGTGTTATTATTATTGTTAGTGTTATTATTATTGTTATTGTTATTATTAATGTTATTGTTATTATTATTATTAATATTTGAAGAATTACACACTATAGGCGAATACATTGAATGTTACTGCCAGAGGTCCATAACCATAGCTAATATAAATATTAGAAGTATCAAACGTTAATGATATCGTTAATAGTAATGTTAATGGTAATGTCTAACATTTTGTATTGGCATTATCTATTTTTATTATATTCGTAGACAAACAAATTGTTATTACTATAGAAAGAGAATATTATGTGAACGTAGAAGAGTAGTTATTTCATTAATATTTCAATTTCTAAATCAAACTGTTTGGCAGCTTGTTTTATGGCGGTTAACCTTGGAGATAGTTTATGGAAAAAACGTTTCCCCACCACAGATGCGAAGTGTCTAATCAAAGAATTATTAATTCGTCTACCAATATTTGTGCATATTGTCGGATGGTCTGACATGACTTTAAGACTTTTTTTCCTGACTGACGGTGACATTAGCTTACTGACGGTGACATTACTTTTTGATATAACCGATATAACAGAAAAAAACAGAATTTAAATTTAATCATAAAATCAGAAATCTGTTTTCCATCCCCCCCACCCACTCCCACACCCTCCTCCAGGATCGCTTTCACTCGGTTCCTTCCATGTATACAGCTGCCTGATATTATCTAGCAGGAACAAAATGCCGGCCTAAATTACACGAAACTCGATTGTACACACAGATTGAAACGGATCAGAGATCGGCGTCAATTAACAATTAACGACTTATCATCGTCTCATCTCTAAACAATCATGAAAACAATTAGTGCATGCTACCAGCTTCCCCCCCCCCCACACCCACAGCAGCAGCAGAGGGCACATTTGCTCGCCATATGTCTGTGCCAGCGCATATGTAGGCGTCCACACATACCAATGAAGCCAGTACACTCCATGCAGCCTCTGCCACCACCCTTACACTTCTGCCACGTCGTTCACATTCTGAATTCGTCTTCCAAGGAATAATTAATACTCCGCAATTAGTTGCAAAACAAAATGTTAACGCTAATTTAGGTTTTTACGAAAGAAAATTACCGCGCAATTGAAATAATGCGTGGGACTAATGCGCGGCGGGTATTTATGCATGTGATGTAACTGTGTAAGATGAGAGAGTTCACAATGACAGCGACGATGCTGAGCTGTTGATTGGTTGTCGCTATCCTTTCATGATGTTCTGCTCCTAATGTGGTTGGTTCGCTGCGATGGTCGCTCACACACGTGAATGCACGCGCGCGCACGCACACACACGCGCACGCAACACGCACACGCACGCACACACACCCACACACACGCACACACGCACACACACGCGCGCGCATGCACACACACACACACACACACACACCACACACGCACACAACACACCCACACACATACACAACACACACACAACACACACACGCCGCCGCGCACGCGCGCGGCGGCGTAGGGCATATATATCTACGTATATCACTTCAATTCAAATATATACATCAGAGTTACCGTGTTCGTGTTACCACCACGCGTCCGTATATTACACGGTCCTCCCCCCCCACACACCACGACGGCCGAAGAACTTGCTCTGAATTTTTGATCAATCTCTAGTCTATCAGCTATACCTCTCCTCTCACCATATAACCTCGCTGCGACCATTTAAAATATCCCTGACATACCTTCGTGGTCGTTCGGAACTATATAGGGTTCTTGCGTCGTATAGGATGAATGTAAATTATGATGCTGTGAGAGAATACGGAACTTACATTCAATTATACATGTACTCGAAGCCAGATAAAGTCGGAAATAGACGTAAGATAAGCTTAGAATAACTGCTTCTATCAGTGTACGTAATGAGATATGGCAACCTGTCAACAATATAATACATAAGCAGGATCTAATAACAACAACATAGTGCGATAATGCGTGAAGCTCTAAAAACAACGGATATGACATGACGTCAATCGCAAGCGTAGCGTCATAGCATTGCTATAGGTGCGATGGCACGTGTACGTGTTTTCTTTAAAACGTTTCATTTAGAAACGTTTCCTTAAAATAGTTTTCCCATTTAACGCGCTAACGCGTTAACGTAACGCGCTAAAACCTTTAACGACCGCGGCTTAGGCGCAAGAGGAAGTTCAGGAAAGGCGGTTAAGAGAGGTTACCTGTATCTGGCGCCGCATAGTTCTGTCGTCGCAGGTGCTGGAGATAATAAGGGCTCCATTAATGAGAGGACTCCCGGAACAGCGCACCGACTATCGCCATCTACATGACCGCTGCGGTGATACGCCTAACCGTGTTCTCCACTGCTGATATTAGACTTGTGCTCCGGCTTGACTGACTCTGCCTGATTTGTGTGAGAGCCATAATACACGACGCACTAGCTGAATGTTACTCTGTGTAGTGTGAATCATGGCATGCCTTGAGCATGCATGCGGAGGTCCTGAGTTTAGGAGCGAGTATCGTACATCGAGTAAAGGACTATAGATTATTACGTGAAATCTCGTATCTGCCCTGTCGACTATAGGCTTCTATAATGACATCACTTCGCCGTACCGATTTGCTCTTGTGCCATTGCATTATTAAAAGACTTAACCACGGCTTGCTCATGCGCA